>NW_006921840.1:642276-648813 GCF_000298275.1 Orycteropus afer afer | reverse complement strand
ATTGGTAGAAGACTCATTAACAATCTGAGATATGCAGATGATACAACTTTGTTTTCTAAAGTGAAGAAGACTTGAAGCACTTCTGGTGAAGATCAGACTACAGCGTTCAGTATGAATTACATCGCAGCATAAAGAAAACAAAAATCCTCACAAGTGGACCAATAGGCAACATCATGATAAATGGAGAAAAGATTGTAGTTGTCAAGGATTTCATTTTACTTGGATCCACAGTCAGTGCCCATGGAAGCAGCAGTCAAGAAATCATATGACATATTGCATTGAGCAAATCTGGTGCAAAAGATCTCTTTCAAATGTTAAAGAGCAAAGATGTCACTTTGAAGACTAAGGTGCACCTGGCCCAAGCCATGATATTTTCAGTAGCCTCATAAGCATGAGAAATTTGGACTGTGAATGAGGAAGATCACAGAAGAACTGATGCATTTGAATTGTGATGTTGGCAAAGAATATTGAAAATACCATGAACTACCAGAAAAATGAACAAATCTGTCTTAGAAGAAGTACATCCAGGAAGTGTACCCATGGCCATGTATCAGGTTAGCAGACAGTGTTTCTATTTGCATATTTGTATGTGCTGTGAGAATGCCCAGGTGTACAGTAGAGCTGACAAAGGGCAAGGTTGTAGTGGGTTCTTGGCCACAGCCAGCTACCCGGAGGAATCAAACAGTTGTACCTGCAGGCTCAGGACCTTGGTTGTAGGGGACATCGGGCTCAATTGGCATAGAATACTACACAAAAACAGAGTTTTACGTCCTACTTTGGTGAGTAGCGACTGGGATCTTGCAAGCGGCCATTTAGATGCAACGATGGGTCTCTCCCATATGGATAAGTGAAGGGGATTATACCTACAACCTATACATAGGTTTGGCAGACAATTTTCCTACATATATATTTGTATGTGCAAAGAAGAATGAAGAAAACCAAAGATGCATGGAAACCATTAGTCCAAGAGACTGGTAGACCGTGTGATCCTGAGCCTATATGACCATGAGACCAGAAGAACTAGATGGTGCCCGGCTACCACTATCAACCACTTGGAGGGGGATTGGTGCAGGAGATCCTTGACAGAGTGGTAGAATAATGTGGAACAAAATTAAAAATCATGAAAAAGAAGGAGACCAATTTTGCTGGTTTGATAGAGCCTGGTGGAACCCCTGAGACTATGTCCACTAGTTACCTTTCAGGTCTGGAAGTGAACTCACTCCTGTGGCTTCCAGCCAAACAAAAATAGACAGGCATATGGGGTGAAAATTTACATCAGATTGATACACTCCTTGGAGTGATCAATCATGAGAGAACAGAAGGGGCAGTGTGTGAACAGGGAGATAGCTGGGGGGCCGGGAGTGCATGAGAGGGAAGGACATGGGGAAGAGGTAATTATGGGGAGGAAGTGGGAAGAGAGCTGTTATATTGTGGGGAATTGCAGTCAATGTCATGAAACAAAATGGTTATGAACTGCTGTATGGAAAACGAATTTGCTCTGTAAACTTTCACCCAAATCACAATACAATTTTTTTTTTTTTAAAGTACAGCCAGAATTTTCAGGACAGACAGAACTTCATTATGGGTGAAATCATATTATGCAATAAATCATGTTCTCCTTCCTAAAGTATGAAAATCAAATCTCCTAAAACCCACAAATCCATATTGTTGTTGTTGTTGTTATGTGCCGTCAAGTCGGCCCCGACTCATAGCAACCCCTCCTTGGGTTTCCGAGGCAGTATCACTACGGAAGTAGGATTGCCCAAATAAGAAATAAAAACACTCAGGTTTACAACCCAATAGCAGCAGTGTATTTACTATAACTCAACATCTCTTGTAAGTAGACTGTATTTACAAGTCCATTTTCCTTGTAAAGACTTGGCTGAGTTGTCTTAGCAAAATATTATCAGGAGTGTTGTTAATCCTACCTTTAAGTTCTGCTTTTTTTTGTAATCAAGAGCCTTATGTGGGAACCTAAACTCCAAAGAGAAAAAGAAATTTAGTTTTCATCTTTGAGTGAGCTATCACTTATTTCACACTTTTTAACATGAAGCAAATATTTCAGAATGACTAAGTTAAGTATTATAGCTTTTTCTGTCCCCTTCAAATTGGCAGCCTTTTTATTCATACCCATCCTGATTTATAAAATAAAATTTCAAACTTTTTTTTTTCAGGTTGTGTGGTTACCCAAATGAAGTACCAGATATACCTGTTAGTCAGTCTTGTGAGATTAGCCAAATGTACTTCATTGTATTAGTAGACGGATAAGTGGGAATATCAGGCATGACCTTTTCATATTGATATATATTCACAAACTTCTTTCATTAAAAACATGAAAACATAGAACAGCAATAACAAAAATCCTCAAGTTTATTAGTAATACAAGTCAAACAAAACTTATACATGAAAATATGTGTGTGTGTGTGTGTGTGTGTATTTGAAACTTAAGTCTTAGCTTCTCCTGTTCAGATAAATGAAAATATATTATTGGTTTGATTTTAGCTGACTCACAACAAAAGAGTCTTGCTTATTTTAAAAATATCATTCGTTTGTAGTCTGGGTAGATTAGGTTCTTTTGTGTATGGTGTACATCATTGAAAGAATTCTGAAAAATATGATACTCAAGAGACCAGAAAGACAATGCAATCTTCCACCATTAAACTTATACTTTTGATGGGCAGACTTCCTGTGGTAGCAGTTAAATTAGTCTCAGAACAACAGCATACCAAAGAACAAATATGTGTTTTATAGAGCAAAGATGTATTCTTGTCTCCTCAAACCCTTGTTTTAGCCATCTAAGTAGCTGTTGACCCTTGAGAAAGTGTTGTTTCTCAAGAGGTGCCTAATAAATGACAAGGGTTAACTTTACTTTCATCATGTACCTTCCCCCCATTTACCAGTCAATCTCTGTGTCATACCTAAATAAGTCTGTACTTTAAATCTCATCCCTCAATGACATTTATTGAATGCCCCATTTTGTGGAAAATCCCAAAATAAATGCTTTGAAGGAAGAGGGAAAAATAGACTTAAAATACCACTACTGTTCTAGGTACCAATTTCCATTAAATTTCATTATGATGTAATAAAATATAACATCAGAGTGATATGCTTTATTATTATATGGTTTTCATATACAGTATGACATGTCAGATTCCCCAAACAGAAAAGCCTATCATGAAAGTATTTTGCAGACACTGCTGCTTGCACAATACCGCATCATCAGTAACAGCACACACTAATCTGTGGGTGGATACATAGGTAGATAGGTATGGATAAGTGAAGGGGATTATACCTACAACCCGTACATAGGTTTGGCAGACAATATTCCTACATATATATTTGTATGTGCTATAAAAATGTCCATATGCAGTTGAAACATAACAGGAGGCAAAATTGGGATAACTCCTTAGCCAAAAATAAGCACCTTGAGAGAGTAGGTTGCTGGGCCTATGGGCTGGGGAGCATGGTCGCCAGGGAAATTAAGCTCAATTGGCATAACATGGTATACAAAAATACTGTTCTGCCTCTTACTTTGGTGAGTGGTGACTGGGGTCTTAAAAGCTAATGAGTGGCCATCTTAGTAGCAACTATTGGTCTCTCCTCATCCTGAGAAAAGAAGAGTGAAGAAAATCAAAGGTGCATGAAATAGTCCAAAGGACTAATGGACCATGAGAACCTCAACTTATATAACCCTGAGACCAGAAGAACTAGATGGTGCCTGGCTACCAATGTCAACTACTCAGAAAGGGATCAAAATTGTAGATCCAGTAGACAGTGGGAGAAAAATGTGTAACACAACTGAAAATCATAAAAAAAGACAAGGCTTACTGGTCTGATAGAGACTGGTGAAACTGCTGAGGCTGTGGACCCCAATCACCCTTTTGGCCTGGAATTTAACTTACTCCTGTAGCTTAACTCTTAGCCAAACAATAGACAGACCCACAAGGTGAACTCCTACACCAGGGAGATGCACTCCTTGAAACAACCAACCATGTAAGATCAGAAGGGCAGCAGTTGCACAGAGAGAAAACTAGGGAGGCAGGAATACATAGGTCAAAGGACACAGGGAAAGGGTGACCACAGGGCGGAACTGGAACGGGAGATGTTATGCTGCAGGGAATGTAACCAGTATCACAAAACAAAATGTGAATATGAGCTATTGAATGTAAAACAAATCTGCTTTGTAAAATTTCACCAAAATCACAATAAAAAGTTACAAAAAAGAAGAATAAAAAAAGTACTTTGCCTATACTTTAGAGGTACTCCCAAATATTTTATTTTCTTTTTTGCAAATGGATATTACCATAAAAGTATGGTCATTTCCCTGAAAGCTCTTGAGATCTGCTTGTCAGGTAGCTATCTCATTACCATAAAAGAGACATAAATTTTGGAGATAATAGAGGATTTGGCTTGTTAAATGTGCTTTTTTCTTAAAAAGTGACAGCCTGAAACTATGGTTCTTTTCTCACTTCTAGAATATGATAGGAATGTGGATGTGTGGAAGACAAGATTATATGTCAAAGTGACCCATATGAGCAAGTGACGTAAGAGAGAGTACAAGTCACTCTGAGTGACAGAATTGATTAAACTCGAGTTACAGAACAAAGGCCCAGCAGTAACCATATAAAGGCAATATTTGGGTTTCTGTTTTGCTTTGTTTTCCTTCCCGGGGTTTGCTGGTAAATTGATCTATTTCTTGTTGATGATCAAGGCAGTCAGCCTTTTGCACATAAGGCTATTTTTTTCACCATGGACTTTCAGAGAGTTTTGAGGCTGGTATTTTCACTGTGAACTTCCTGTAATTATTCACCAGTGGAAATGGTCTCCATCACGAGTTATCCCAGGATACCTAGTTAGTCCTCAGGCACTGAATAGTTCATGTGGAGGAAATAGCATGCTGATTTGCAGTTATAATTGAGGAAAATTGCTTGAGAGGATTCTGACAGAACAGAAAATAGGCCAATTAGTTACCCAACTCCCATCCTCCTGTGATTCATGATTGTCTCCATTTAATTTTGCTGTCACTTATGAAGTGAGGTTAAGAATAGATTAGCTTCTTTTAGCCACATCTTATGATTAGCTTACTCCTTCACTTCTTCTTTTCTTTTTTTTTTTTACAGTGTGATTGGGTTTAAAAACCAGTGGTCCTCAAAACTGTATTTAAGAGTTATTCATCATAAAGCACTTGCTAATGTTTAAAACCACCTCACTCAGCATCATGACCTAACAATCAATCATGCTCAGCGTAGGGTTTTTTTTTTTTCTTCTTCAAAGGATCATCAAATGCTACTTTGCAGTAATTAAAATCAAAGCCAAGAAGATAATAAGCTTTAGCCAAGTAAATAGTTATTAATAACCATTAAATAGTTATTAATAGTTTTCTAAAATCATTTTAGAAAATGACAAGTTCATTTCATAGGAACAAGATAAAGTACAACCATGATATGGGGGGGAAAAGACAACTACCTATAATATAAAAGAGTTCCTGGGTGGTGCAAACAGTTAAAGTACTCAGCTGCTAACCAAAAGGTTAGAGCCCCTTGGAAGAAAGGCCTGGTGATCTACTTCCGACAAAGATCAGCCAGTGAAAACACTAAGGAGCACAGTTCTGTTCTGACACACATGGGGTCGCCATGTGTCAGGATCGACTCAGTGTCAACTGGTTTTACTAGTTTATTATGAATATGTAATGTATGATGTGTGTGTACATTTGTCACGTGTACAATTTTAGGTACAAAGAGATATGTTGATCAAGATTCTGAAGCTATTAAAAGCAACTAGTTTATAATGTAGGAGCTCTGGTGACATAGTGCCTAAGGCACTTGACTGCTAACCAGAAGGTTGGTGATTTAAACCTACCAGCCACTCCTTGGAAGGAAGGTTGGGCAATTTACTTCCGTAGTGATACTGCCTCGGAAACCCAAAGAGGGGTCGCTATGAGTCGGGTCCGACTTGACGGCACATAACAACAACAGAGGTGCCTGGGAAAACTGGCCTGGCAATCTGCTTCCAAAAATTCATAGCCTTGAAAATACTATGGAGCAGTTCTACTCTGCACACATGGCATCACCAAGAGTCAGAACTGACTCGACAGCAACTATATGTGTGTGTGTGTGTATGGTAATAAACTTTTTCCAGTTCAGTTTAAAATGTGGCTGTGCATGTGTTTGTGTTTAGTGTTGTCTTACCAAGTAATGAAGAAATCTTAGGCTTTTGCTTATAATTATGTCCCACGCAAATGACCTACTATGTCTCTGAGCTCACAGAAGGAACTGAGAATATATGTATGCATGTGAGGAATTATGAAATGAACTTGATTTACCTGTGCTAGGAAGTTATCCTATTACAGCCCAGAGGCTACAATGTTATTTTTGTCACTCTAATGAATTTGAGTTATATTTGAAGTAATCTAGTGTAAGCACGGGCGGGATTGTGCTTAGTCTCCGGGAGCGAGGTAAGCACGGGCGGGCTTGTGCTTACTCACTGATCTGCACTGAGCACTTTCCCTTGTTACCCTCCTGAGAGGGACCGGGTCTC
>NW_006921840.1:630280-638881 GCF_000298275.1 Orycteropus afer afer | reverse complement strand
GCGGGATCGGGCAGTGTTTCGTTCTGCTGTGCATGGGGTCGCTATGAGTCGGAAACGACTCGACGGCACTTAACAACAACAACAACAGTGTGGGTTATCTCATCAAGTTCCTAAGAAGACATCAATAGGGAGTTATAATACTCTGTAGCTTTTATATTGCATGGCACTACTTTTTCTCAATTTATCTATCTATCTATCATCTATCTATTATATTCAAATTGATTTATTTTGAGGATTTGGAGATACTCCAAGACCCAGATGGGTCACAAAATCAAATGAAGGATTTTGATTTTCACGTCAATTCCCAGCTTAATTGTGATCATTATTTGCATAATCCCTTGAGTTTTTTAGGCCAATAATTATAAAATAAGAGTGAAGATCTGCAAATGATTAGGATTTCTTTGCTTGAGTACAGCAACCCAGGGATATCTTCAGGCCAGGCGTGGACCATTATGTCATCTAGCCAAACAGAATGATCATTCAAGGCCTAAGTATCCTTCTTGGAAAACTTTGAAACAAAAGCTGTTTGTTATTTGAGGAACAATTTTTTTTGTGTGGTTCAAAAAATACTTGAGGATTTCATCCCCATTTCTGGAGATTGAATAAAACATTTGATTATAACTGAAGTCATGTGAATGACTTCTAAAATGTCCATTTATGTTCCATTTATTCAAGCCAGGAAAAAAATGTATCAACAGCATCTTGTTTCTCAAGACTCTAATTATTTCTTGTAAGACGTCGAACATAATACTGTGGACTGAAACAGCTTAGAGAAAAACATTTTAAATAACCATCTGCAAAGTTGTCTTTGAATTTTAACATTCTACACGAAGACAGCATAAAAATCTGAACAGAAGCACCCAATAAAAAGAGAAACCAATTATGCATTTTTATCAATTTCACTTTTCATCTCCTTCAATTATAAATACATATTATGGAGCAGATTACTCAAAAAGCCAAGGAAACAAAATGGAAATGTGGTTAAATTGCAGATTCCTCAGAACAACTTCATGTATCTTCTGATGGAGAATCTCAAAGAAAGTATTACAATCTCACTTAGGTATGGCTTTTATTCATTTTGTATTTTATTTTTTAATGATGGTTTGCTTTAAGGAAGAAACAATTGATAAAATGGAGAGGAAATATGCCTTGATTTATTTCCGTGGTGTCTATATCCATACTTGTTTCCTTCTTGTCACACATCAATATCTATTTATGAGATGGTTGTTTTAGAGTTAAGGTCAGAATCTATGGCAAAGAAATAGAATTTTTCTTTGGGATTAATGAACTGAATTATAATTTTTTAAAAATCTTTTTTTCAACCCCAGTAGGAATTATATTGTTGGGGAGCCAATGTTTCTAGCTAGAAGCAATCAGAAAAAAATTCTGTAGCGATTGCAGTTATGTACTTAAAAATTTTGTGTTTTGCATATAAGTGAAAAGAAAGGAAAGAATGGAGGAATAAACATAGGCTGGATTTGCCAGGGAAATTCATTGGCTAAATTTAAATTGGAATCTTCAGGAATCATTGTTATCACCCATTAAAATCAGCTGAAGTGTTAATGGTGTGGTTTATGGTTATGTACCAAATGTAGTCATTTGCTCCCCTTCAAGAGACTTTGAAAAAATGGAAAAGAAGAGACTTCCTATAACTCCTGTCGATTCACAGACCATTTTGAATCTTTCTGATAGAAAAAGTTTAAAGTGAAACGTTGGGTCAAGCTAATTATTTGATGTTTTTAAACCAAAGATATTTCACTTAAATTGAACTTTATAAAAAGAAGTTAATATATCAAAATGGATGTATAGATTTATTTGATGCTAGACTCAAAGAATAATCTATTAAGATATTTGGACTTTGTATCAAGAGTTAAACGAAATGGGAACCTGAATTAGAACAACCTGTTAACAGGATGATTATATCCACATACCATATCACTTACCTGTGGACATTCATTTTTCCTTGTATGAAATTGGAATTCAATGAACTGTTTGTCTCTTACTTATTTGAATAGGACAGTAGCATAGCTCATCCAAAATGTATGTCTCTTTTTTGAGGTGGTGGCATCATGATATGTCCATTATAAAGTTCTCCATCAATCTTTCAACTGATAGTGACAGCTAGCATGACCACATGATTTATCTTACACATTGGGGCACTTCTGAGGGTGAAAGAGGACCTTTAAATTCATTAAAATTGTATATTTTAAAGACATTTACTACTCACTTGATTGGTTTTATTCTATTGGTGAATTGATCCAATTTTTCCATTCAAAATCATTTTCAAAAATGAAGTTATCTCTAGAGAAGTAAAACAATGTGTATATATATAGACATATAAATGAAAGGAAAAGTTACTTGTATTGATCATATAATTATTAAAACTATCATAAGCATAGTGATTATTATTTGCACATAATCACACACCTATTTTCTTGAATGAAATACTTTCACCCATTTTTTTAAAAAACAAAACAAAACTTTTTATTGTGATTTGAGTGAAAGTTTATAAAACAAATTGATTTTCCACTCAACAGTTCATACACATTTTGTTATGGGACATTGATTGCAATCCCCACAATGTAATAGCACTCTTCCCACTTCCTCTCTGTGGGAATCATTTCTCGTTGCCTTTTCCTATCCATTGTTGCCTCCTGAGCTTTATCTGTGGGCAAATGCTGCCCTTTCTCTCTCTTATGATTGATTGCTCAAAAGAGTGTGTACCTTCCTGGCATTATTGTTCACCTCATAAGTCTGTTTACTGTTTGCCTGAAAGTTGAGCCACAGGGATGAGTTCCGTTTCAGGCTTGGAAAGTGACTGAAAGCTATAGTCTCATGGGTTCCACCAGTCTCTATCAGGCTGGTACCAAAAACCAAACCCAACCCACTGCCTTTGAGTAGATTCTGACTTATTGTAGCACTTTAGGACAGAGTAGAATTGCTCCATAGGGTTTCCATGGCTGTAAATCTTCATGGAACCCAACTGCCTCATCTTTCTCCTGGTGGATTCGAACCACTGACCTTTTGGTTAGTAGCAGAATGCCTTAACCACTATACCAACAGAGCTCCCATCAGGCCAGTAAGCCTAATCTTTTTCATTATTTTCAGTTTTGTTCCACGTTTCTCCCACTCTATCCAGGATCTTCTATTGTAATTTTGTTCAGAGTAGTTGGCAGTGGCAGCTAGAACCATCTAGTTCTTCTGGTCTCAAGGTTGTAGAGGCTGAGGTTCACATGTCCACTAGTCTCTTGGACTAATTGTTTCCTTGGGCCTTTGATTTTCTTCATTCTTCTTTGCTCTGGACAAGGAGAGACCAATAATTGCACCTTAAATGTCCAGCCACATGCTTTTAAGACCCGATTTGCTACTCACCAAAGTAGGATGTCTTTGAGGACTATGTTATGCCAATTGACCATGATATTCCCCATGACTATGATCTTCAGACAATAAGACCAGCAGCTCATGCCCTCAGGGTATTTACTTACGGCTAGGAAGTTCTCATAATTTTGACCCTGTTAGCTCTACTATATACATGAACATCTTTGCAGTGCATACAATTACATATATAAAAATATCATCTGCTAAGCCTATATATAGGAGCTCTGGTAGCATAGTGCCTAAGGCACTTGACTGCTAACCAGAAGGCTGGTGGTTCAAACCCACCAGCCACTCCTCAGAAGGAAGGTTGGGCAATCTACTTCCGTAGTGATACTGCCTCGGTAACCCAAGGAGGGGTCGCTATGAGTCGGGTCCGACTCGACGGCATTTAACAACAACAACAAGCCTATATATATGGTCATGAGTATATTCCCATTTGCCTATCCTTACCCTATTGTCTTGCATGTCTACCTATGTATCCACTCATAGATTAATGTGTGTTATTACTGATAATACAGGATTGTATATGCAATAATGTTTTCCCTTTGTTGTCTGTAACTCTTGTATACTGCTCCTTGCCTTCATTTTTCTTAGTGATATTGTACTGGTCACCCACTTTGGAAATATATTGCCTTTCTCTTAACCCTATTTAATATGTGTTTCTAACCTAGTTAGTAGTCCCTCTCCTTCCCTCTCTTCCCTGGTAACCATCAAAGAATGTTTCTTTCTGTGTGTAAACCTTTGCTTCACTTTTTGTAATAGTGGACTCATATATTTTTTATCTTTTGGTGATTGACTTATTCCATTCAACATAATGTCCTCCAAATTCATCCACATTATGAGGTATTTCATGGATTCTTCATTGCTCTTTAGTATTTCATAGTATTCCATTGTGTGTACGTACAATAGTTTGTTTATCTATTCATCCACTGAAGGACACTTAGGTTGTTTCCATCTCTTTGTTAACAGTGTTGCAATGAACATGGGTGTGCATATGTCTATTGATGTCCCAGCTCTCACTTCTTTAGATGTACACCTAGTAGTGGGATTGCTGGATCACCTGGTATTCCTATTTCCAAAATTTTAAGGAAACACCATACTATTTTCTATAGTGGTTGCACCATTTTACAGTCACACCAGCAGTGTATGAAAGCTTTAATATCTCCACACTCTTACCAGCACTTTTTGTTTTCTGCCTTGTTGAAGTTTGCTGTTATTCCTGGGATGAAAAGATACCTCATTGTTGTTTGATTTGCATCTCTCTAATGGCTAATATCATAAGCATTTCTTCATGTGTTTGTTGGCCACCTGAATATCTTCTTTGGTGAAGCATCTATTCATGTCCTCTGCCCATTTTTTAATTGAACTCTGTCTTTTTGAAGGTGAGGAATTGAAGTTTTCTATACATTTTTGAGATAAGTCTCTTGTCAGATATGTTATTGCCAAGTATTTTTTTTTTCCAATCTGTAGGTTTTCTTTTTACTTATTTGGAGAAATCTTTTAATAAGAATTTAATTTTTAGAAGGTCTTAGTCATCTTGTTTATCTTTTTCTATTTGTGTATTTTTGGTTATGTTTATAGACAGCTCGCAAGTTTTCCTATATTTTTTCCTTGATGATCATTATAATTTTAGGTTTTACATTTAGGTCTTTGATTCATCTTGAATTAGTTTTTGTATATGGTGTGAGGTACGGCTAGTGTTTCATTTTTCTGCAGATTGATATCCAGTTTTTCCAGTACCATTTATTAAAGACTGTCTTTTCCCCATTTAATGGATTTCAGCCTTTGGTCAAAAATCAGCTGTCCATAGGTGGATGGATCTGCTTTTGGATTCTTAATTCTCTTACATTGATCTAGTGTCTGTGGTTGTACCAATCCCAGATGTTTTGACTACGATGTCTATATACTGGGTTTTGAGATCACAGAGTGTGAGACCTCCTATTTTATTCTCCTGTTTCCATAGTACTTTGCTTATCTTAGTTCTCTTTCCTTTCTATATAAAATTAGTGATTGAATTTTCTATATCGTTAAAGAATGTTGATGGAATGTGGATCAGGATTGCATTATATCTATAGAATGCTTTGGATAGTATGGACATTTTCACAATGTTTAGTTTTCCTACCCATAACCATGGCATGTTATTCTATTTATGGAAATCTCTTATAGTTTCTTGTTGTAGTGCTTTGTAGCTTTCTTTGTATAGGTCTTCTGTGGTTTTTTTAAGATATATCTCTAAATATTTCATCTTTTTGGTAGCTATTGTAAATGGTATTATTTTCCTTACTTCCTTTTCAGAGATCTCCTTGTTAATGTAGAAAAATCCAACTGGTTTTTGTATGTTGAACTTGTATCCTGATATTTTGCTAAATCTTTCAATTGGTTCCATAAGTTTTCTTGCTGTGTCTTTTGGATTTTCTTTGCATAGGATATCATCAGCAAATAGAGAGAGTTCTACTTCTTCCTTATCAATTTGAATGACTTTTATTTCCTTTTCTTGTTTTATTTTACTGGCTAGCATTTCCAATACAATATTGAATAGGAAGAGTGATAGAAGACATCTTTGTCTCATTCATGTTCACAAGGGGAAGGCTTTCTGTCTCTCTTAATTAAGAATAATGTTGTACTGATATGATGAAAGATGAGAACATACCACTTCTGGAAGTCCAATGAACCCCAAATAAGATAGACCACAAAAGAAATCACTAAGACATATCGTAATCAAATTCTCAAAAAAAAAAAAGAAAGAAAGGGGAACGAATAAAATAAAAGTTACCTACAAAGAACAGCCAGTAAGAATAAGCTCTGATTTCTCAGCAGAAACCATGCAGGCAAGAAGGCAATGAGATGATATATATTAAACCCCAAAAGAGAAAAACTTCCAACCAATAATTATATACCCAGCAAAACTCTCCCTCAAACATGATGGTGAAATTAGGAGATTTCCAGATAAGAAGATATTAATGGACTTTATTAAAACCAGAACAATGTTGCAGGAGATACTAAAGGGAGTCCTTTGGACACAGATCCAATAATAACAAACAACAACTGGCCATTAATACACATGATGACATAACCCAGAAACCAATCCAGTTATGGAAGTATTCCCAGTAAAATAAGCTTACAAGATTGTAAACAAGGAACCAGAGACATCGACTGGCAAATGAGGACAAGTACAAGCCAAAAAGAAGGAAAAAAAATAGTGTATTTACAGAATCTTTAAATGGTGAGGAAGTCAAGAAAATTGCAATATATAATATACCTTTCTAAACTTGGGGGGAAAATTACAAATTGCAAGGTAACCTCAAAGAAAAATGATAAACCTTCTCATCACAATAAAAAAGAGGAAAAACACAAGTATTTAGCAAATATTGAAACAACAGCAATGAAGGAAATAATAACACAATTCATAAACATAATGAGCTCAGCACAGAAAATAATATAGAACAAGAAACCAGCAACACCATGAAAAAACACCTAACAAAATGACAACAACCAATTCATACTTGTCAATAATTACACTGAATGTCAATGAGTTAAATACACCACTCAAGAGATGGAGAGTTGCAGAGAGGATAAGAAAACAGAGACTATCAATAAGCTGTCTAAAAGGGACATGCCTCAGAGAGAAAGACAAAAATAGACTACAAATCAAAGGTTGGGAAGAGATTTATCCAGCAAATTACAACCAAAAAAGAGCAGAAGTGGCAATATTAATTTCTGATCAAATTAGCTTTAAGACAAAAACCACATATGAGATGACAGATAGGAAGAAAGAATAAGCCATCCAATTCTCAAAAAATTGGCCAAGGAAAACTTTATGAATAACAGAGAAATACTGTCTGTTACATTATTACACAACTTTATGAATAACCCGGAAAGATTGTACAATACAGTGCCAGAGGATGAGCCACTTAGGTCAGAAGGCTCTCAAAATATGACTGTGAAAGAGTTGCACCATCAGAGTAGAACCAACCTTACTGATATGGATAAAGTAAAGCTTTTGAGGCCTCCATTTGCTGATGTCGCACCATTCAAAATGAGGAGAAACAGCTGCAAACATCCATTAATAATTGGAACATGGAATGTACGAAGTATGGATCTAGGAAAATTAGAAGTTGTCAAAAATTAAATGGAATGCATAAGATTGATATCCTAGGCATTGTTGTTGTTGTTGTTATTTGCCGTCGAGTCAGCCCCGACTCATAGCGACCCCTCCTTGGGTTTCTGAGGCAAGTATCACTATGGAAGTAGGACTGCCCAACCTTTCTTCCAAGGAGTGGCTGGTGGGTTTGAACTGCCAGCCTTCTGGTTAGCAGTCAAGTGCCTTAGGCACTATGCTACCAGAGCTCCTTCCTAGGCATTAGTGAGCTGAAATGGACTTGTTTTGGCCATATTGAATCAGAAAACCATATGATCTACTATGCCGGGAATGACTATTTGAAGAAGAATGGAGTGGCATTCATCGTCATAAAGGATGTTTAAGATCTGTCCTGAAGTACAGTGCTGTCAGTAATAGGATAATATCCATATGCCTATAAGGAAGACCAGTTACTACAACTATTATTCAAATTTATGCACCAACCACCAAAGCCAAAGATGTGGTCATTGAAGATTTTTATCAGCTTCTGCAGTCTGAAATTGACCGAATGTGCAATCAAGAAAGACCTGTTAATTATCACTGGTGACTGGAATGCAAAATTTGGAAACAAAGAAGAATCACCAGTAGCTGGAAAATTTGGCCTTGGTGACAGAAATAGCAGTGGAGATCGCATGATAGAATTTTATAAGCCCAACGACTTATTCATTGCAAATAACTTTTTTCAACAACACAAATGGCAACTATACACATGGACTTCACCAGATAGAGTACACAGGAGTCAAACTGACTACATTTGTGGCAAGAGCCAATAGAAAAGTTCAATATCTTCAGACAAATCCAGGTCAGGAGCTGATTGTGGAACAGACCATCAACTGCTCATATGCAAATTCAACTTGAAGTTGAAGACAGTTAAAAAAAGTCCACAAGAGCCAAAATATGATCTTGAATATATCCCTCCTGAATTTAGAGACCATCTAATGTATAGATTTGATGCATTTAACACCAATGACCGAAAACCAGAAGAATTATGGGATGACATCAAGGACATCATATATGAAGAAAGCAAGAGGTTATTAAAAAGATGAGAAAAGAAGATAAGACCAAAATGGATGACCGAAGAGACT
>NW_006921840.1:627447-628170 GCF_000298275.1 Orycteropus afer afer | reverse complement strand
CATAAATCAGACTTTAACAAAATTAAAAAGGCAAGTAGATTACTCCACAATCATAATAGGAGACTTTAATACACCACTTTCAATCAAAGATAGAATAACTGGAAAGAAACTCAACACAGACCCAGAAGAACTAAACAATACAATCCACCGACTTGATCTTATAGATATGTACAGAGCACTTCACCCAACAACACCACAATATACATTCTTTTCCAGTGTACATGGGACATTCTCCATGATAGACCATATGTTAGGCCATAAAGCAAGCCTTAACAAATTTAAAAACATTGGAATACTGCAAAGTATCTTTTCAGATCACATTGCTATCAAATTAGAAATCAACAATAGGAAGATCAATGGAAAAAGATTAAACACATGGAAACTGAACAACACTCTCATTAAGAATGACTGGCTAACAGAAGAAATTAAAATATGAAATTAAAAATTCCTTTAATTAAATGAGAATGAAAACACACCATACTAAAATCTTTGGGACACATCAAAAGGAGTGATCAGAAGCCAATTTGTAGTAATAAATACACACATCAAAAAAGAAGAAAGAGCCAAAATCAACACCTTAAGCCAACATCTGTACATAGATCAGGAGGGTGTCATCAAACAGAAAAAGGGATTACCACGTGGTTTAAAATCAAGAAGGGAGTGTGTCAGGGTTGTATCCTTTAACCATACTTATTCAATCTGCATGCAGAGCAAATAATCCAA
>NW_006921840.1:622794-626887 GCF_000298275.1 Orycteropus afer afer | reverse complement strand
GAGTGGTGTTTTGTTCTGCTGTGCATAGGGTCGCTATGAGTCGGAGATGACTTGACGACACCTAACAACAGCAACAACAACAAACCTGCATCTCTTACAATTAGGAAAAGAGCAAGAAAAATCTACAGTCACCAGAAGAAAAGAAATAATCAAGATTTGAGCAGAAATTAATGAAACAAAATAGAAAGACAATAGAAAAAATCAACAAGACTAGAAATTGGTTTTTTGAACAGATTAATAAAATTGACAAACTACTGACAAATTTAACAAAGGAAAAGAAGGAGAGAATACAAATAACATGAATAAGAAACAAATTGGGTGATATCACAACAGAAACAACTGAAATAAAAAAGGTAATATCAGGATACTATAAAGAAATGTACTCCAACAATTTTGAAAATTTGAAGAAATGGACAGATTTTTAGAAACACAATACTTACTCAAACTAACACAGACTCAGGTGAAAAAGTAGAACAGAGCCATAACGAAAGAAGAAATTGAACAGGTAATAAAACAATTACCAACAAAAAAAGTCCTGGCCCAGATGGTTTCACCAGAGAATTCTACCAAACATTCAGAGAAGAACTGACACCAATTGTATTCAAACAATTGCAGAACATAGAAAAGAATGGAGTCCTCCCAAATTCATTTTATGAAGCAACCATAACCTTGACACCAATACCAGGCAATGACATCACTAAAAAAGAAAACTGCAGAGCAATATCACTCATTAGTATAGATGCAAACATCTTCAACAAAATACTAGCCAATAGACTTCAAGAACATATCCAAAAATTAATACATTATGACCAAGTGCGGTTCATATCAGGTATGCAAGGATGATTCAATATTAAAAAAAACAATCAACGTCATCCACCACAGAAATAAAACAAAGGAAAAGAACCACATGATCATATCAATCGATGCAAAAAAGACATTTGATTAAATCCAACACCCATTCCTGATCAAAACTCTCAGCAAACAGGAATAGAAGGGGCATTTCTCAACATAATAAGGAGCATATATGCAAAACCAACAGCCAACATTATTCTTAATGAAGAGACATTGAAACCATTCCCCTTGCAAACAGGAACCAGACAAGGATGCCCTCTATCACCACTTCTATTCAACGTTGTATTGGAAGTCCTAGCCAGGGCAATAAGCCAAGAAAGGTAAATCAAAGGCATCCAAATTGGTAAGAACAAAGTCAAAGTATCCATATTTGCTGATGATATGATCCTGTACCTAGAAAATCCAAGAGAGTCAGTCAAAAATCTACTGGAACTAATTGAGAGATTTAGCATCATGGCAGAATACAAGATCCATGTGCAAAAATCAGTTAGATTCCTCTACACCAGCAAAGAGATTGCTGAAAAAGAAATAAGGAAATCAATACTATTTACAGTAACTACCAAAAAAAAATAAAATACTTGGAAATAAATCTTACCAGGGACACAAAAAAACCTACACAAAGAAAACTACAAAAGACTACTTCAAAAAATATATATATATATATCAGGGATCTACATAAATGGAAGAACATAACAAGCTTGTGGATAGGAAGATTGAGCATTGTGAAAATGTCAATTCTGTGCAAAGCAATCTATATATTCAATGCAATCCCAATCCAGATCCCATCAACATTCTTTAGGGATATGGAAAAAAACAATCACTAACTTTATATGGAAAGGAAAAAGACCTCGGATTAGCAAAGCATTACTGGAGAAGAAGAACAAAGTAGAAGGTATCACACTCCCGGATCTCAAAACCTACTGTACAGCCACAGTAGTCAAAACTGCCTGGTATTGGTACAACCACAGACACATAGACCAATGGATTAGAATTAAGAACCCAGAAATAGCTCCATCGACCTAAGGCCATCTGATCTTTGACAGGGCTGAAATCCATTAAATGGGGAAGAGTTTGTCTGTTTAACAAATGGTGCTGGCAAAACTGGATATCCATTTGCAGAAAATGAAACAAGATCCATACCTCACACCATACACAAAAACTAACTCCAGGTGGATCAAAGACTTAAATGTGAAACCTAAAACTATAAAGTTCCTCAAGGAAAAACTAGGGGCAAATTTAGGGGCCATAATATATAACATAACTAGACTATGAAGCATAACTCAAAATGCACAAACAGCAGAAGAGAAACTAGATGAATGGGACCTTCTAAAAATTAAATTTGTATGTGCTTCAAAAGACTTCTCCAGAAGAGTAAAAAGAGAACCTACAGATTGGGAAAAATATTTGGCAATGACATATTGGACAAGGGAATTATCTCTAAAATTTATAGAAAACCCCAACACCTCAATAACAAAAAGACAAATAATCCAATTAAAAAATGGGCAGAAGACATGAATAGACACTTCACCGAAGAGGATATTCAGGCGGCCAATAAACACGTGAAGAAATGCTCATGATCATTAGCCATTGTTGTTGTTGTTGTTATGTGCCGTCGAGTCGTCCCCCACTCATAGCGACCCCTCCTTGGGTTGCAGAGGCTGGATCACTACAGAAGATGATTGCCCAACCTTCCTTCTCAGGAGGGTCCATTAGAGAGATACAAATCAAAGCAATAATGAAGTACCATTTTGCCCCAGAACTAGTAGCAAAGTACAACAAGACAGAAAAGAAAAAAAGCTGGTGAAAATGTGAAGAGATTGCAAGTCTCATACACTGCTGGTGAGATTGTAAAATGACACAACCTCTGTGGAAAGCAATATGGCAATTCCTTAAAAAGTTGGAATTAGAAATACCATTTGACCTGGCAACTCCTTGGGACAATCTACTTCCGTAGTGATAGTGCCTCGGAAACCCAAAGAGGGGTCACTATGAGTCGGGTCCGACTTGATGGCACATAACAACAGCAACATCCTAAGGAAGTGAGATCCAGGACAAGGACAGATATATGGACTCCTTGGAAGGAAGACTGGGCAATCTACTTCCATAGAGAAATCCAAGGAGGGGTCGATGTGAGTCGGAATTGACTCCATGGCAGTGAGCTTGGCTTTTGTTCATAAGAAGGCAACAGGTTCTCCTCCCGTACAGAAAGGTTTTGCAAGCAATCAAGCAGGTTCCAAACGATTCTGACTGTAAATACCTGAAGGACTGAGCAAGGAAGAATTCAAAAGAAACAAAAGTGCCTCGGAAGAGTATACAGTCTGGATGATGATAACCCAAGGCAACATGCAGCTCAAGGAGTTAGGAAAAACACTTGCTCTAGCAAAACCTTAACTATAGCATTCTGGAGGATTTTCCAAATTGTCATGTGTTTGGGTGAGCTTACTCTCAATGATGGGCAGTCCAAAGCCAAGTCGGATTTTTTTTATATACAGTGCTTGGCAAAATAATGGAACATGAAGCATGGCATGCCATAGACGTCAAAGAAAAGAGCATCAGAAAAATCCACAGCAATGATAATATACCTTGAATTTTAGAAATTTTTCTGGATATATCAGAAGTTCCTATAAGAAACAAAAACCAGTACAACCAATGTCCAAAAAATACTTGGGAAGATGCTCAATTTCATTGGCCAAAAAGGATATACAAATCACAACCATAAGAAGATACCACTTCACACCCTCTATGATGGTTAGAATGAAAATTTCGGAGAAAATAAGTGTTGGTGAGGATGTGGAGAAATTGAAACCCTAGTACACTGTTGGTGGAGTAGTAAAATGGTGAAGTTACTTTTTTGACAATTCTTAAAAAGTTAAACATAAACCATATGACTGAGCAGTTCCACTTCTAGATACATACCCAAGAGAAGTGAAACTTGTAGATAAATGTCAGTAGCAGCATTATTCATAATAGCCCAAAAGTGGAAACAACTCATTGCTCATTAATGATGATGGATACAGTGTGGTATGTTGGTATGTTGTTGTTGTTAGGTGCCATCTAGTCATCTCTGACTCATAGCTACCTTATGTATGACAGAACGAAACAGTGTGGTATAACCATAAATAAAACTTTGGTGCCATATGGATGAACTTTGAAAACATTATGCTAAGTGAAAGAAGCCAGCAAGAAAAGAACACATATCGTATAATATCATTTGTGCGACCCCTCCTTGGGTTTCTGAGGC
>NW_006921840.1:621640-622445 GCF_000298275.1 Orycteropus afer afer | reverse complement strand
GGTAATGTGTTTGGTTTGCTTTTTTTTTTTTTTTTGAGTTCTGGTGGTGCAGTGCCTAAGGCATTTGACTGCTGACCAAAACGTTGGTGGTTCAAACCCATTAGCTAGCTGCTCCATGGAAGGAAGATGGGGCAATCTACTCTAAAGCTCTACTGCTTGGAAACACAATGGGGGTCGCTATGAGTTGGAACTGACAATGGCAGTGGGTTTGTTTTTTTTTTTCAAAGCCATTAAAAAAAACAAAACAGAACAGTACAAAAGCTTTATAGCATGTGAGAAGTGGCTAGGACTTCTCATTATATAACCTATTGACTGTCTACACGTCATTTTCCCCTTTCAAATGTGTCATGGATAGGAAGTTTTAAACTACTGGTACAAGCACTCCTGTGAATTTGCTTTCAGGAAGATAGATGACTAACTTTCTAATTTTTGGGGAAAGTGGGAAATATTTTCCTGGTTTTTGTATTACTGTAGTCATACCAGAAGGATAGGCTAAGAGGCAAAGGCCCATTCTAACCTAAATTATCTCTGTCTTAACAAGGAGTAAGTAGAGAAATGCTAGTAAAAACAAAGGGAAGCAGCTAACATCTATCTCTGAAAAATTATGTTTGGAATTACATAGAATAAGGAACCAAAGAGGATCAAAAGCAGATTGTCAGTCTGTGCCAAACTAGAAATCACCATGGGTTCTTTTTTTGTTGATTCAAGCTTTTGGGAAATTATGATTTTAAATTGGATTTACAATTGTTTACCAGGAAGAGTATATCATTTTTACCCACTCTTAAAAAAAAAAAAAAAAAAAAAA
>NW_006921840.1:618422-620013 GCF_000298275.1 Orycteropus afer afer | reverse complement strand
TATGTTGAGGAATTTCCCTTCTATTCCTGTTTTGCTGAGAGGTTTTTTATTTTTTGGAGGGAATGGGTTATTGGCTTATATGAAGTTCCTTTTCTCCATCCATTGATATGATCATGTAGTTCTTTTCCTTTTTTTAAAATGTATGTGTTGGATTACATTGATTGTTTTTCTAATGTTAAAACATCCTTGCATACCTGGTATGAATCCCACTTGGTCATGATGTGTATTATTTTTTTTGATATAGTGTTAACGTTCTATTAGCTAGGATTTTATTGAAGATTTTTGCATCTATATTCATGGAACATATTTGTTTTTAATTTTCTTTTTTTGTACTGTTTTTCCTGATTTTTGTATCAGGGTTATGCTTGCTTCATAAAATGGATTTGGAAGTATTCTGTCATTTCCTATGTTCTGGAATAGTTTGAGGATAGTGAAGTTGTTTGAACCTGGAATTTTTTTTTGGGGGGGGTGGCAGAGGTATTTTTCTTTAATGACCTATTCATTTTCCTCTTTTGTTATGAGCCTGTTCAAATTTTCTACTTATATTATATTTCTGTGTTAGTTTAGGCTGGTCATATGTTTGTAGGAATTTATCCATTTCTTCTAGGTTTTCAAACTTGTTCTTCATAATATTTTGTTATTATCCTTTTTATTTTGATTGCTTTGTTGTGATGTCACCCATTTCATTTCTTTTTTGTTTTATGTGCATCTTCTCTTTCTTTTCCTTGGTTCATTTTGCCAGTGGTTTGTCAATTTTGTTAATATTTTTGAAAAAACAACTTATAGTCTTCAGCCCCAGGGTTACAGGTGAGGAGAGGCAACTCAGGCCCGCCCAGAGTAGCAGGCTGGAAGAGCAGGAGAAAGGGGATAAAATCCAGGAACGTGGACAGAAGAACAGTCAGGCCCAGGGTTACAGGTGAGGAGAGACAACCCAGGGACGCCCAAAGTAGCAGGCAGGAAGAACAGGAGAAAGGGGATTAAAAGCCAGGAAGCCAGAGAGAAGAGCAATCAGCCAAAGGGATTAGGTGAGGAGACAAACTCAGGACCGCCCAGAGTAGCAGGACCAGAGAGCAGGAGAAAGGGGATAAAAGCCAGGAAGCCAGAGAGAAGAGCAATCAGCTGAAGGGATTAGTTGAGGAGAGGAAACTCAGGCACGCCCAAAGCAGAAGGACCAGAGAGCAGGAGAAATGAAATAAAAGCCAGGAACCTGGACAGAGGAGCAATCAGCCCCAGGGACAACTCAGGGACACACAAAACAGCAGGGCAGAAGAGCAGGAGAAAGGGGATTAAAAGCCAGGAAGCCAGACAGAGGTACAGTCAGCCACACAGACCCAGTTGGGGGTGATACAAGTGGTCTCCAACAACAAAACAAACTTGTCTGTTGGTTTGTCCTACTATGGTGACATGTAGACATGAGTTTTGAGGTTGAGCCTCTGGTGTTTAAAACCCAGTGAGATGCACCTGGTACACAGGTAATAGCCCAGCTTATAGACTGAGACAGACTAGGAAGATGGAAGAGGCCATCCACTTCTCAAAGAATTGGCCAGGGAAAACCTTATGAATAGCAAAGAAACACTGTTTGGTACATTAC
>NW_006921840.1:613482-614796 GCF_000298275.1 Orycteropus afer afer | reverse complement strand
ATGAGTTGGAAATGACTTGACGACACTTAACAACAACAACAACAACAGTCTTCTCAAGTCTATTATTTTTCTGTTTTATTTATTTCTGCTCTCATCTTTATTATTTACTTTCTTCTGGAGATTGTAAGAATTTTTTTGTGCTCTTTTTTTTATAATTAAAAAATTGGAGTTATTGGGCTAAAGTATTGATGTTGGTTCTTTCTTTCTTTTTTGATATGTGCATGTATTGCTGTAAATTGACCAGAGTACTGCTTTTTCTGTGTCCCAAAGGGTTTGTTATATTATAGAAAGATATATATCTTTTTCATACTGTCATATTATTTTACTTTTAGTCCATTTAATGGATTTCACTCCTTAGGCAAAGGCACACCCACAAATATTTTCAAGATAAGACTTTCTCTACCTGTGTGCTCCCTCATTGAATTTGAAGTTGAAGTGTTTTTGGTGCTGTATCCATTGAATACTTCGAGTTTTTCATAAATGATTTTGAGCAAGGTGCAACCATCTTTAGAGAACTAATCTACAAAGAGTAATTCAATGCCATCTTAGGACACTTTTTGTTGTTAGTTGCCATTGAATCAATTCCAACTTGTGACGTCCCCATGTGTTTGAAAGTAGAGTTGGTCCCTAGGGTTTTTTTGGCTGTAGTCTTAACAGAAGCAGATTTCTAGGAGTTTTCTTCTGTACCTCTAAGTGGGTTTGAATAACCAACCTTTAGGTTAGCAGTTGAGCACAAACTGGTTATGCTACCCAGAGACTTTTTCTAATAAGTACAAGGGCTCAATTATAGAATATTGTATACTTACAGTGATTCAAAAATGATGCTTTGAAGGTTCAAATATTTCTAAAATCCAATTGATAAAGGACAACACAGAAAGTTCATACTGCCATATGAAGGAAGATTTTGCTTTTAACATAAAAAATAGCACAAAATCTAAATAGTTTAATTACTCTAGCTTGTACATATTAAAATAATAGTAAATTTTTATAATGGCAGCTTCTATTTCAATAGGTAGATTGTTACAGCTTGCTTGGATGAAATAATGAAGTAATATTACACCAAAACTAATTCCAAGCATATTTCTGCTACATAGGTTTTTTAAACTAATAAACTATTATTTTACCACATGTAGTACTCCAATAAAATTCATACTTTATTATTTCTGCATAAAAGAGATGATATACTCTTCACTGTTGAATTTTTAAATTGATTTTGCAAATTGATATACAGTTAAGTTGTTTCAGTTTTTTTAGAATAACTTTATTTTTATCTTTTTAACTTAAATTTTTTAAATTATATAAAATATTTATTTA
>NW_006921840.1:608599-612839 GCF_000298275.1 Orycteropus afer afer | reverse complement strand
ATAAAAAATAATATAATGAACATCCATATATCCTTTACCCATAGTTGCTTATTTTTAATGTTTTACTGTATTTGCTATGTTATTTAATTTTCCTCTCTCTTTCTACACACACAGACACATACATACATGTACATCCATACATACATAGATATACATATGCATGTGTGTATTGTACATATGCTTAATTTTTAAAAAATTATTTTATTTATTTTTATTTTGCAGGTAATCCTTATGCTTGGAAGAATTTTTTTTTAGTACACTTTTAAAATTTTTATTTATTTAAGTAATTATAGATTTATGTACAATTGTAAGAAATAAGACCGAGGACTTTTATATACCATTCACCTCATTTCATCAGTGGTAATGTTTTGCCAAACTGTAGTACACTATCTCAACCAGGAGACTGACAATGATATAATCCACCAATTTTACTTATATTTCTCCAGTTTTACTTGAGCTCATTGTGTGTGTGTGTGTGTGTGTGTGTGTCTAGTTCTTCAATTTTATCACATTTAGTTCTTTGTATTGAGCATCACGATTAAGATACTAAACAGTTCCACCACCACAAGGATCCCTCATGTTGCTCTTACACAGCCATACCCACCTGCCTCCAAACCAAAAAAATCAAACACACTTCCAAAGAGTCAATTTTGACTCGTGATGACCCCCACTGAGTTTCCAAGGCTGTAAATCTTTACTGAAGGTGACTGCCTCATCTTCCTTCCACGGAACAGCTGGAGGGTTCAAACCAACGAAATTCTGGTTAGTAGCCAAATCCCTTAACCACTACACTACCAGAGCTCTTTTTCATAAACCTAGTACTTCCAAAATTTATTTTGATCATAGCTGCTGGTGGGTTCAAAGTGCCAACCTTTTGGTAAGCAGCTGAGCACTTTAACCACTATACCACCAAAACCAAAAAACTAGAGTCACTGCAGTTGAGTTGAGTTCACCACTCGTAGTCAACCCCACTGGTTTTCCAAGGCTCTGGTAGCATAGGCACTTAACAGCTAGCCAGAAGGCTGGTGGTTCAAACCCAGCAGCCACTCCTCGTAAGGAAGGTTGGCCAATCTACTTCTGTAGTGATACTGCCTCGGCAATCCAAGGATGGGTCGCTATGAGTCAGGTCTGACTTGAAGGCACGTAACAACACCAAAAACATAAAATCTTTCCAGAAGCAGATTGCCTCATATTCCTCCTGTGGAGCAGCTGGTAGGTTTGAACCATGTACCTTCTGGTTAGCACCAAAATGCCTTATCCAATATATCACCAGAGCTCCTTTTTTCTTTTTCCTTGGCAACTACTTATCTGTTCTCCATTTCTGTAAGGTTGTCCTTTCAAGATTGTTACATGAATAGAATCATATGGTAAGTATATAACCTTTTCGGATTGGTTTTTCGCACCAGCAGAATTCCCTGGAGATTCCTTCAGGTTGTTACCTGTATCAATAGTGTATTCCTTTTAGCTGTTGAGTAGTATTCTGTGGCATGGATGTACCACAGTTTGTTTAAATGCTCTTCTGTTGAAGTTCATCTTGTTCAATGCCAGCTTTGGGCTATTATGAATGAAGTTCCTAGGGACATTCATGTTCAGCCTTTTTTTGTGTGTGAATATAAGCTTTCATTTCTCTGGGATAAATGCCCAAGAATGGAAGTTCTGAGTTATATGTGTGTATTTGCCTGTTTAGTTCTACAAAGAAACTGTCAAACAGTTTTACAGAGTGGCTGTACCTTTTTATATTCCAACTGGTAATATATAAGTGATCTAATTTTTCTGCATTCTCTCCAGTATTTAGTGTTTTCATGTTTTTAGCCATTCTGACAATTTTTTAGTAATATCTCATTGTAGTTTTGCTTTGCATATCTCTAATGAATATTAGGTTGAACATCTTTTCCTGTGGTTATTTGACATTGATATATCTTTTTCCATGAACTATATGCCCATTTATTATGATGAAATATTACATACATTTTACTGTTTTAACCATTTTAAGTCCATTTCAATGTTGTGCAATCATCACCACTATTTCCAGATATTTTTATCACCCCAAACATAAACCTTGTGCCCATTAAGCAAAAACACCACAATCCACCACACCTCTACCTCCTGGTAACCTCCAGTCTACTTTTGGTATTTTTCACTCTATTTAGAATTTGCCTGTTCCAGATGCTTCATATAAGTGGAGTCATAGCTGTATTTGTCCTTTTGTATCTGGATTATTTTACTTAGCATGTTTTCAAGGCTCATCCATATTGTAGCATATATTAGACCTTAATTCTTTATATTGATGTTATTTTTGTTAGTTGCTATCTACTGACTCATGGTGACCCCATGTGTATCAGAGTAGAAAGGTGCTCTGTAGGGTTTTCAAGGCTGTGACTTTTTGGAATCACATCAATAGACCTGTATTCCAAGGCACCTCTAGGTAGGTTTGAACCACCATTTGGGCTAGTAGTTGAGCACTTAACTGTTTGTGCCACCCAGGGAACCTTTTCTTGTATATAAATAATATTCCATTTTATGTATATACAACATCTATATCTATCTGTTGATGAACACTTTTGTTGTTTCTGACTTTTGGTATTGTGGATGATGCTCTATCAGTATTGGTATGTAAGTATCTGAGTCTCTGTTTCCAATGATTTTGGTTCTATACTCAGGAGTGAAATTGCTGGTTCATATGGCAATTCTATGTTAAATGTTTTGAGAAATTACCAAACTATTTTGGGCTACTGTATTATACTATTCATACCAGTAACGAATGAGGATTCCAGTTTTCTGCATGATCACCAACACCTATTTTCTGTTTTTCTTATAATCACCATCCCAGTGGAGGTTAAATGGTACCTCACTGTGTTTTATATTTGCCTTTCCCTAATGGCTAATGATGCTGAGCTTTTTTCATGTGCATGTTGGTCATTTAGATATCTTCTTTGGACAAATGTCTATTCACATCTTTGGCTCCTATTTTAATTGGGTTTGTTGTTGTTGTTGAGTTGTAGGAGTGAGTTCTTTGTATATGCTTTATAAAATCCCTTATCACATATATGATTTGCAAATATTTCCTCCATTCTGTTGGTTGTCTTTTCACTCTTTTGGTAGTGTCCTTTGATGAACGAAAGCTTAATTTTTTTTATTTGTTTTTTGTACTTAGCAAGTTGTGGTAGTTATGTTTGTGTGTCAACATGGCTGGAACTGGTTGAGTGGCTGGGCAGCTGGTGGTAGTTATTCCCCATGATGAGACTGGCAATCAACTCCATGGTGGGATCTACCACAAGCAGCTGAGTAGCTGCTTTGGGTATGTGGTTTGCTTCCCATATATAAGAAGCAGCTTTGGGAATAGTCTCTAGCCTATGGCCAGCATTTATTATTTTCTGTTTTGTTGAACTTTGCTACTAGTGCTGGAGCAAGATAGTATCTCATTGTTGTTTTGATTTGTATCTCTCTAATGGCTAATGATCGTGAGCATTTCTTCATATGTTCGTTGTCCGCTTAGATATCCTCTTTGGTGAAGTGTCTATTCATGTTTCCTGCCCATTTTTTAATTGAATTATTTGTCTTTTTGTTGTCGAGGTGTTGGAGTTTTCTATAAATTCTAGAGATAAGTCCTTTGTCAGACATGTCATTACCAAATATTTTTTTCCCAATCTGTAGGTTCTCTTTTGACCCTTTTTAGAGAAGTCTTTGGAAGCACATAAAAATTTAATTTTTAGAAGGTCCCATTCATCCAGTTTATCTTAGGCTGTTTACGTATTTTAGGTTATGCTTGACAGTCTATTTATGCCATATATTGTTATTATTATGTGCCGTGGAGTCGGACCTGACTCACAGCGACCCTTCCTTGGATTTCCAAGGCAGTATCACTATGGAAGTAGTTTGCCCCATCTTCCTTCTGAGGAGTGGCTGGTGGGTTTGAACCGCTAGGCTTCTGGTTACCAGTCAAGTGCCTTAGGCACTATGCAGGGCCCCTAAATTTGCCCCTAGTTTTTCCTTGAGGAACTCAATAGTTTTAGGTTTCACATTTAAGTCTTTGTTCCATCTGGAGTTAGTTTTTGTGTATGGTGGGAGGTACAGATCTTGTTTAACATTTCTGCAAATGGATATCCAGTTTTGCTAGCACCATTTATTAAGCAAACACTCTCTTTCCCATTTAATGGATTTAGGCCCTTTGTCAAAGATCAGCTGACCATAGGTCGATGGATCTATTTCTGGGTTCTCGATTCTATTCCATTGGTCTATG
>NW_006921840.1:605727-607129 GCF_000298275.1 Orycteropus afer afer | reverse complement strand
ATATTATTAATCTTTTCAAAAAACCAACATGTGGTCTTGTTGATTTTTTCTATAGCCCTTCTATTTTCTGTTTCATTAATTTCTGCTCAAATCTTTATTATTTCCTTTCTTCTGGTGACTGTAGGCTTTTCTTGCTGTTCTTTTTCTAATTGTTGGAGATGTTGGCTTAAAGTGTTGATTTTGGCTCTTCTTTTTTGATGTGTGCATTTATTGCTATAAATTGGCCTCTGATCACTGCTTTTGCTGTGTTCCAAAGACTTTAGTATGTTGTGTTTTCATTCTCATTTGATTCAAGGAATTTTTCAATTTCAAGTTTTATTTCTTCTATTACCCAGTCATTCTTAAGGATGGTGTTGAATAGTTTCCATGTGCTTGCTCGTTTTCTGTTGATCTTCCTATAGTTGAATTCTAATTGTATAGCACTGTGATCTGAGATGCTTTGCAGTATTTCAATGTTTTTAAATTTATGAAGGCTTGCTTTATAGCCTAACATATGGTCTATCATGCAGAATGTTCCATGCATGCTGGAAAAGAATTGTATATTATGCTTTTGTTGGGCAAAGTGTTCTGTATATGTCTATAAGGTCAAGTTGGTGGATTGTATTGTTTAGTTCTTCTACATCTTTATTGAGTTTCTTTCCAGTTCTATCTTTGATTGAAAGTGGTGTATTAAAGTTTCCTACCATGGACTGTGGAGTCATCTATTTGACTTTTCAATTCTGTTAAAGTCTGACTTATGTATTTTGGGTCTCTTTCATTGGATCCATAGATACTTATTATGGTGATATCTACTTGTTGAATTGATCCTTTAATCATTATATAATGTCCTTCTTTTTCTCTTAAGGTGGTTTTTGTCTTAAAGTCAATTTTATCAGAAATTAATATTGCCACTCCTGCTCTTTTTTTGGTTGCCATTTGCTTGATAAATCTTATTCCAACTTTTGATTCTTAGTCTATTTTTGTCTTTGTCTCTAAGGTGTGTCTCTTGTAGACAGCATATTGATGGGTTATGTTCTCTCATCCAATCTGCAACTCTCCATTTCATGAGTGATGCATTTAATCCATCGACATTCAGTGTAATTATCAACAAGTATAAATTGGTTGCTGTCATTTTGTTATGTATTTTTTTCATGCTGTTCCTGGTTTCTTTGTTCCATATAATTTTCTGTGCTGAGCTTATTATGTTTATGAATCATGTTATCATTTTCTTTCTTGCTATTGTTTTAGTATTTGCTAAATATTTGTGCTTGTCCTCTTTTTTATTGTGATGTGAAGGTTTATAATTTTTCTTTGAGGTTACTCTGTGATTTAGAATTTTCTCCCCAAGTTTAGAACCACCCATTCTATCTTGGAACTCTCTTGACTTCCTCACCATTTAGAAGTTCTGTAACTACACTACTTT
>NW_006921840.1:587951-595814 GCF_000298275.1 Orycteropus afer afer | reverse complement strand
AATCTCATTAATGCTGCCTTCCATTGATTCAATTCTACTCATTTGCCCTTTCAATGTGCTATTTCTGAACATTTAGTATTAATCTTCTGGATTTCTATCTGTAGTTTTGTATCATTTCTGATTTTTTATTTATTTTGTCATTTTTTTTTCTTGTATTTTCTTCAAAATTGTTCTAGGGTTTTGTTTGTGTTTTCCTTAATTTCATTAGTGTTTTCCTTGATCTGTCTCTCAATCCTTTGAAGGTACCTAAATATAATTCTATGGAATTCTTTATCAGGGAGTTCCAATGCTGCTGCTTCTTCAGGGGTGTGTTCTGGGTCTGTATCCTGCTCCATTGTTTCTACTGATTTATCTTTGTCTCTAAGACATTGTGAGGGAACTCTGGTATCATAGTGGCTAAAGCACTTGACTGCTAACCAGAAGGCTGGCAGTTCAAACCCACCAGCCACTCCTCGGAAGGAAGGTTGGGCAATCCTACTTCCGTAGTGATATTGCCTCAGAAACCCAAGGAGGGGTCATTATAAATCGGGGCCGACTCGATGGCAAACAACAACAACAAGACATTGTGATGTTGTTGTTTTTAGATCTCTGCTAACTGTGAGCAACAGTTAAAGGTGAGTCAGGCTCTTCTTGGTAGTCCATTGGCTAGTTGGTGGAGAAAGAAGTGATGACTCTCACTCAGTAAGTGGAGATGCTGGTGGTGCAGGTGTATTTGTGTTGTATGGGCATGGCTGCTGTCTCCCACTCAGTTAGACAAAAACAATGATTGAAAAACCATCAAAATTGTAAAAGCATGTGGACAAAAAACACACCACATAAGCACACAGGAACAATCACCAAAAAAAGAAAAAAGGAAAAGGAAAAGAAAATCCACAACATCTGGGGAGGGGGCAATAAGAGAAAAGAAGTAGAGTAGGGGAATAATGAGGGGAAAAAATGGGGAAAATGCAAAAAGAAAAACAAGGGTTGGGGTTAACCACGTGAAAGGAAAAAAATAGGAACCAAGAACAGGGAAGAGAGAAAAAGCTGAAAACTTGAACCTGCAAAGGGAACAATAAAGAATGATAATAAAAAGGATGAACAAAATAACAATAATAATAGTAATAACTTTAAAAAGGCAAAAACAAGCAAACTAAAAACAAAGGAAAACAAATCTGGGCAGGGAGGGCCAGAGCACCCAGGCTCCATCAGCGCACATGGACTGGGATGGAATTCCTGCCAGCCTAGAATGTGGGTGGGAGTGAGGGATGGCCACAGCTCCAGTCACCAAGAGGGTGTGGGTTATAAGAGTAATAAGGGGAATATCACACCTTTCCAGTCATTCGTGTCCAGAATATCCTTGCTGTTCCTGGCAATTGGAGCCTATTCTTAGGTCCTTGGAATGTAAGAGAACACTGTTGCTTTAGATATCCAAAATGGTTGAATGGCTTGTAAGCTTTCAAACTGGCTGCACCTTCCAGACAGACCAAAATCTACAACTCAGCCCGCCTTCCTCTTCACTGCTTCCCCTTTTATTCACCAGTTACCAGTGCAGTCCTCTGTGCAGCCTCTGGCTAGCAAGGCTGATTTTTAGGTTAATTCTTAGGTCCTAACACCACTTGGCAATACCCAAGCTGTCCATGCTGTCAGAATTGCTGAGACACCGCAGCTCCGTATGTCTCCTTTTTTGGTGTTATCATGTAGTCTCTTGTACTAGTTGGAGTTCAGTCCACTTCTGTATCCTTCCTTTCAAAGCTCAGGGGTCCAGTATTATCTTCTGTATCTGTGTTAATTGTTTCCCCTTTTCTTTGTTGAAGAGAGTCTGTGTAGTTTGTCTGCTTATTCTGCCATCTTACTGGAAACCCTCTTTTCCTTTTCTTTTGTTACTTCTGTTTTTGTGTTATATCTAGGAATCCATTGTCAAATCCAAAGTCATGAAGATTTTCCCCTAGGTTCTTCTAAGGGTTTTATAGTTTTAGCTCTTGTATTTAGGTCTTTGATCCATTTTAATTTTATTTTAATCCAGGTAATTTTTTATATGGTGTAAGGTAAGGATCCAACTTTATTCTACCATTTGCTGACATTAAAGAAAACCTAAATAAGTAGAGAGACATCCCATGTTCAAGGATTAGAAAAGTTATCATTGTTAAAATAATGATACTGTCAAAGACAATCTACAGATTCAATGTAATCCATATCAAAATCCTAACAGTATTTTTTGCATAAATAGGGAAAAAAATCCTAAAATTCATATGGAATTTCAAGGGATCACAAATAGCCAATCATCATCATCATCATCATCATCATCTTGAAAAAGAACAAATTTGGAGGACTCATACTTTTCAATTTTAAAACTTACTATAAAGCTACAGTGAACAGAAGCATATGGTATTGGCATAAGGATACACAGGTAGAAAAATGTAATAGAATAAAAAGCCAAGAAATAAACACTCATATATATGTTCAGTTAATTTTTGACAAGGATGCCAAGTTCATTCAAGGGAAAAAGGTAGTCTCTTCAATAGGTGGTGCCAAGAGAGTGGATGTCATCAAGTTGGCTTCAACTCATAGTGACCCCTTGTATAACATAACAAAATCTTGCCTGGTTCTGCAATCATCCCCACAATCATTTCTATATGTGAGCCTGTTGTAGTCACTGTGTCAGTCTACCTCAATGAGGGTCTGCTTCTTTTTCACTGACCCTCTACTTTACCAAACAGAATGTCCTTCTCCAGCAATTTGTCCTTCCTGATGATTTATCCAAAGTAAGTTAAATGAAGTTTAACTGTCTTTGATTCTAACGGCATTCCAGCTGTACTTCCTCCAAGATTAATTTGTCCATTTGTCTGGCAGTCCCTGGTATGTTCAATATTCTTTACCAATATTGTAATTCTAATGAGTCAACTCACTTTTAGTCTTCTTTTTTCATTGTCCATCTGGCTTTCCCATGTGTATGTGGTGATTCTGCTGTTGTTTGTTGAAGTGTTCTATATATGTTAGGTAATTGGTTTATGTTGTTGTTGTTGTTGTTGTGTGCCGTCGAGTTGGCCCCGACTCATAGCAACCCTTCCTTGGGTTTTCGAGGCAGTATCACTATGGAAGTAGATTGCCCAACCTTCCTTCCGAGGAGTGAAGGTTTATAGTCTTGTTCAAATCCTTTATTTTCTTGTTGATCTTCTATATAGCTATTCTGTATGTCATCAAAAGTAAAGTACACCCCCTCATCACTTGCTAACATGGTTAGATTCCAAAGACCAGGTTGTTATATGAAAATCAGCATTCTGTGAAAATGCAGGATAACCACATCATATAACAAAATGGAGGATGACAAAATTATTATATAACTTCCAAATTACATTACATAAATGTCAGATTTCATCATTATATGACTGTCAAAGTTTATAGTTATATAACTACCAAATTAAATAATTACATACTTGCCAAACTGCTGAGAATCATATCCCAGCCAAGTTGACACATAACTTTAACAAACATAGCCAGCGTTACTCTCCCCTCACATCTTGGCATTCATTACTGTCAGACATATGTCATTAATATGCAAAATAGTTCAAGAGTAGAATTTTTACTATTGTTGTAAATACAAATTATCGGATACTGAGATAGTTGATAAGTGAGAAGTAGGTGTATTGATTTCACCAAATATGTTTGTGTCCAAGTAGAACTATATTTCTCCCCTCAATTCTGTCAATTTTCGCTTCTTATGTTTTGGATTTCTAATGTTAAGTGCAGGAACTCTGGTAGCATAGTGCCTAAGGCACTTGACTGCTAACCAGAAGGCTGGCGGTTCAAACCCACTAGCCACTCCTCGGAAGTAAGGTTGGGCAATCCTACTTCTGTAGTGATACTGCCTTGGAAACCCAAGCAGGGGTCACTATGAGTCGGGGCCAACTCGACGGCACATAACAAAAACAACAACGTTAAGTGTATATAATTTTATATTTATTGCATGTTTTTGTTGTATTGTACTTTTATTGATATATTATGTCTCACCTTTTCTCTCATAAACTTCTTGAGTTAAAGTCTACTTTGTCTGACAATAATATAGTTACACCAGCTCTCTTTTGGTTACAATTTGTGTGTAATATCTCTTTCCATCCTTTTACTCTCATCCTTTTTGTGCCTTTTTATCTAAAGTAAGTCTATATTCTTCACCAGCACTACAATTCTAATGTGTCGGTTCTTCCTTAATCTTCTTTTTCATTGTCCAGCTTTCCCATGCATATGCATATAGATGTATCATGTTTTTACATCCAATCTGCCTATCTCTGCATTTTAATAGCAGATTTAATCTATTCACAATGAAAGTAATTACTCATAATAAATATTTATTTCTGCCATTTAGCTATTTAATTGCTGTATATCTTCTATCTTTTTTGTTCCTCAATCCTCAATGACTTATTGCTACCTTTTTTAGATTTAGTTGATTTTTTTATAGTATACCATTTTGATTCCTTTATTTTTCTGTATATTTTTAAAGTTATTTTCTTTGTGGTTACCTTAAAGATTACAATTAGCATCTCAGCCTCATAACAACCTAGGTTTAATAATACCTACTTAGTTTTTGATTAGTATACATGCATTATGCTTCTATACATCTTTAGCCCTCTTCCTTTATATTGTTATTGTTACAGATTGCATCTTTATACATTATGTGCCCATTAGATGGTGATTGTGTAAGAGGAATTAGGGGAATCTTTGGTGAGTACTGTTTCAATATTGGCATTAGACTGTGTTGTTTTTAATCATTTCTTTTCGGTATGTTTAGTATTAGTCTTAGCTATGTGTGCAGGCAAAAGAATGAGTCAATTTCAGGAGTTACTCATATCCTGTCCAAAGGGACTGATCAATTTTAGTAATTCAAAGGGAGTAAGCCAAATAAATGGGGTCCATTCTGAAATATGACCCATACATTAAGTTGTTTGGGGAACACTCTCCTAGGTCTTAGAATTGAAGAGGTAGGATAGAGTTAGCTGCTTGCATATATAGTATAGATAAATTCATGCCATAGTGAAACAGTTTATAATGGGACTTATAGCATTATACCTATGTCATAGAATGACATGAGACTACCAGACTTTCTAAGGTGGTATGAGGGTTTCTGAATGACATTTCTGAAGTATATCACAAGCAGTAATATCAAGCTAGATTTTAACTTGTGATATACATACACTTTAAAACATATGAATCTTTTACCCTCTAGGATTCTTGTGATTAAAGTAAGAAATGAAATTTCCCATTCTCAAATGTAAAGGTAAAAGAAGAAGTTTTATTTCTGCATTTGAGTAGCAAAGCAGTAAAGCGATGCCCAGCCTTGTTTCTGGACTTTCATTTACTTCTTTCATTTTATTATCCGGTGATTTTTAAAATTTTACTGTGGTAAATGTATCTATAACAAAACATTAGCTATTTCAACATTTTTTAACACATATAAATCAGTGATATTAATTATATTCATCACCACTATCCATTTCCAAGTTTTTCCATCACCCTCTTTCATTTTATACTGAGAAAAACTGTAAATGATTACTTTAGAACAATTTATCATGTAAATTGACAAATACATAAAATGAATATTTTTGATAGTTCTTCACTTGCATTTAAAAAGGCAAAAGAAAGAAAAACACTACAACTATGATTTATATCAGATGCCTAGAACACTTTCTTCCTGAAGACCAATACAAAGCAAGGACAGACTTTACACAAAGCTAATGGTGTTCAATAAGAAAATATATATGATTTTTCCCTTCCACAACTGAGTGTCTCTGCTTTATTTTGACTACCTAATGACTTCACATGACACACAGAGAAACTACAAATACCCAGGCAGCTATTTTGTATTCCTTGGGTAACTCAACCCTTCTCTATATCAATACAAATCATTCATTCTCAGTATCAATCAATGTTGCAGCTACTGTAATTCTTTCCAGCAGTCACAGGGGAAATTTGAACTAAAATACTCCTGTTAAATAAATTATCCTTCAGAGATTCATAAGGTAAACACAGGTAAAGCAAGTTTTCCTAATGTGTGTCTGTCTAGTCGAAGTGTTGAATTAACTGAATTATTGAACAGGGCTTTTGGTTTTCAGAGGTCTTTTGACATTCCCTGTGAGCATTGACACAGCACATTAGGGGCTGTACATTTTTTTCATTTGTAGTTTATGTAGGAGGTGGCTTCCCTGAAAGGTCAAAACATGCCCAAATGCCGCTGCCTATTGAGTGAGTAGGAACTTAACTAACCTCAGAAGACGAATTCATCAGCCACTTTGGCAATTAGATTCTTTTTCATTTTTTGTAACTTCAGGGGTCATTTAAGGATCCCCAGCTTAAAGAAGTGGAAAGATCAAAGTAAGACAGAGAACTAAAGCCAGAGAAAGTTGGGAAATTGGATTTACATGTTTCTATTCTATGTCATGTTTTGGTTTTTTTAAAAAACACCATTAGGCAGGCTCACAAATGAAGTAAGTATGCTTTTTCCATATTTGACTGAGAGCTCTGGTGGCATAGTTCCTAAGGCATTTGACTGCTAACCAGAAGGCTGGCAGTTCAAACCCACTAGCCACTCCTCCTAAGGAAGACTGGGCAATCTACTTCCGTAGAGATAACTGCCTCAGAAACCCAAGGAGGGGTTGCTATGAGTCGAATTGACTCAACTGCAGTGAGAGAGAGAGAGTTTAGTTACTTGACTGAGACAATGTCAGGAGGGCATGCTCAGGCACTCTGACTTAGCGTACAAAAGCAGGCCCCTGTTCATGGGTCCTATTCTTCTCCCTCACTTTCTTCTCTCCTGGAACAGTCTCAACCTGGAGATGAAAGTTATTCAGACTTTAAGAAACCTATGTTCAAAAGGGTTAAACAGTCCTTAGGTGGTATAAATGGTGAAGACTTGACTACTAACGGAAGGATTGGTCATTCCAAGCTATCAAGAGGTGCCTCAGGAGTCAGACCTGGTGATCTGTTTCCAAAAGACCACAGTCTTGAAAATCATATAGAGTGGTTCTACCCTGCACATGGGTCACCATGAATTGGAATTGACTTGACTGTAGCAGCAACTAATAGCAACAGACATAATAAATTAGAAAGAAAAAACAGGGATCAAAAGAGTTAGTTGAAAAGTTCAGATTACAGAGAAGTTCAATCACAACAAAAGTGGGAGAGTCAAAATTATTTGGCTTAGTTGTTATGGGTGAAACTTCGAGCACTCAAGTGAAACCACAGTGTAGCTCAGAGAGGGTGTGAGGCAAAGAAAGGTCTCTATCTGTTCTAGACCTTAGTCATTGAATTCTGAAACAAGCTGGATTTAGCAAAGTATCATTTGCTTTGTAGAAAGACCACTAGTAAAAGTATAGTTCATCCAAATTTTAGTGAGTTATTCTTTGTGCCATACAATAAGAGTTAAAGAGGAGAACAAAAACAACTTTTGATTTGAAAGAAGTTAATGGTATTTTATTAACAAACTGTAAATAGTAACAGCATAAGCTGGATGGGAAGCTGCTTTCACAGGCCATAAATGCTTAATGTTTATTACCAATAAAAGTCAAAGGAGCATTTAGTAAAGCAGTTTACCAAACAAACATTAAATACTTTAATGCATTAGCTTCAGTGGACAGAATCAGGCTATTTAATTAGCAATGAGTAATCTGTTAAGCTTTGATTCACCACAAATGATCTGCAGCTTAATACAGAATGGTAGTCTTTGAAAGCAAGGGATGAAGGTAAAGACCAGTTTTGGGGTACCTGAACCTTACACCAAACTAAAAGTAGAGGAATACTTTCTGGACACTTCATGCTGTGGTGGAAAGAAAATAACTCTTCACTTACTAGATTTTATGATTTTGAGGCAGTTTATTTAACTACCTAAGCTTT
>NW_006921840.1:585329-586426 GCF_000298275.1 Orycteropus afer afer | reverse complement strand
GTGGAACAAAGCTTTTATGTATTTTGTTGTGCCAATTGAGTCTGATGTCCCCCAGTATTATGGTCCTGAGACGGTAGATCTATTGGATCTCTCTCCCATAGTGTCTGGTTGTCTGTGAAGGATTACTCTGTGTCTGTGTTCTATTGTTTCTGTAAGGATTGCAGGTATTTTGTACCACTGGTGTCTGTTTCCATCTCTTTGCTATAGTGAATTGTACTGCAATGAATACAGGTGTACATATGTCTGTTCGTGCACTGTCTCTCACCTCTTTAGGATATATTCCTAGTAATGTAATTGCTGGGTCAAATGGTACTTCTATTTTCAGTTTCTTAAGGAAACATCATACCATTTGTGACAATGGTACCATTTTACAACCCTACCAGCAGTGCACAAGAATTCCAATCTCTCTTATCATTTGATTTCTTGACTGCTGCTTCAATGGGTGTTGATTGTGGATATAAGTAAAATGAAATCCTCGACAATTTCAATCTTTTCTCTCTTTATCGTGAATGTTGCTTATTGGTCTAGTTGTGAGGACTTTTGTTTTCTTTAAGTTGAGGTATAATCCATACTGAGGACTGTCATCTTTGATCTTCATCAGTAAGTGCTTCAAGTCAGCTTCACTTTCAACAAGCAAGGTTGTGTCATAAACATATCTCAGGTTGTTAATGAGTCTTCCTCCAATCCTGATGCCATGGCTTCTTCATGTGGTCCATCTTTTCAGATTATTTGCTCAGCATATTTCATGAATAAGTGTGGTGAAAGGATGCAACCCTTATACACACTTTTCCTAATTTTTAACCCACGTACTAGCCCTTTTCCTGTTCACATAACTGGCTCTTGGTCTATGTACAGGTTCCTCATAAGCGCAATTAAGTGTTCTGGAATTCTCATTCTTCACAGTGTTACCCATAATTTGTTATGATCCACATAGTAGAATGACTTTCTGTAGTTAATAAAACATAGGTATATGTCTTTCTAGGAGCTCTGGTAGCATAGTGGCTAAGACACTTGCCTGTTAACCAGACGGCTGGCGGTTCAAACCCACCAGCCACTCCTCGGAAGGAAGGTTGGACAATCCTACTTCCGTAGTGATA
>NW_006921840.1:583178-584774 GCF_000298275.1 Orycteropus afer afer | reverse complement strand
TTCCAAATCATGGTACTGCTGCTGCAAAAGATAATTTTTGAATTATCAGGAAATCTTTACCACTGTGTGATATTAATTGATATTGTTAGATAATTCCCACATTTTTCGGGATCACTTTTCTTTGGAGTGAACACAAATACGGACCTCTTCTAGACACGTGGTCAGTTTTCTGTCTTCTAAATTTCTTCACATAGACAAGTGACTGCTTCCAGCATTGCATCCATCTGTTGACACATCTTACATAGCTAAAGTATAATGATTAAAAAATATATTAGTAAAATATTATTAACCAAACTACAGAATTCTAATTTCACAAAAATTACCCCTAATGTCCTTGTCCTATGCTAGAATTTTCTCATTAGTCTCTTTTAGTCCATAATAGTTCTTCAATCATTCCCTTTCTTTTATAACTTTTATCACTTTTGAAGAGCATCTATCAGTTATTTTGTATAATGTCCCTCAATTTTTTTCCCCAATTTTTCTTAATGGTTAAAGAGAGGTTATATATTTTTGGCAAATGATATTGTGTTCTCAGTGCTTCTCTATTTTTGTTACAGTTTTTAATCATCCTTTTTTTTTTAACTTGTTATTGTGATTTGGGTGAAATTTTACACAGCAGATTTGTTTCACCTTCAACAGTTCATACACACTTTGTTTTGTGACGCTGGTTCCCTGCAATGTAATGGCTTACCTCCCACTTCCTCCCTGTAGTTACCTTTTCCCTGGTCCTTCCTGTCTATGCATTCCTGCCTCCCTATTTTTCTCCCTGTGCAAATGTTGCCCTTCAGATCTCCCAGGGTTGACTGTTCTAAGGAGTGCATCTCCTTGTTGTAGGTGTTCTGCTTGTAGTCTTGTCTATTGTTTGGCTGTTCAATTCCAGGCCTGAAGGGTGACTTGGGTCCATAATCTCTGGGGTTTCAACAGTCTCTTTCCATCAAAGCAATAAACCTAGTCTTTTTTTTTTTTCATGTATGTGGTAATTTTATTTATTTGTTTGTTTTTTATTTTAAGAGGTTGTTTTACATTCAATGTTACGTGTACATTTAGTTTCACTACCCATTCGCCATATCCAGCCCTAACCCAGTCTCCTCCCCTCCCTACCCTGCAACAATCCCCCTGTGCCCCTCATATTTATGCACTACTGTTTGTCCTGCATTTCCTGTTTGAATGTTGGTCCTTTGGTGTCCCATGGTCTGTTGCTTTAAGGGACGTATTACCATTGAGTGTGTGGGTGCGGCATCCTGGATTGAGTGGTCTGCATGTATATCTTGTTAACTATTGGGCTGAGAGCCCACCCCTGGGGGTGAGTTTTATTCCATGCGCCGAATGTTTTTCAGGGCCATAGTATTGGGAGTCTCACCAGATTTCATCTGACCAGTAATTCTGGTGATTATTGAGTTTTTGGATTTTGTTCCACATTTTCCCTCCCACTCTATCCAGGATCACCGGATTTGATCCTTTCCTGAGTGGTTGGTATTGGTAGCCAGGCACCATCCAGTTCTTCTTATCTTGAGGGCCATTTTTTTTGTGCGTTCTTCTTCACTTCCAATGCTAGGAGACCATTAGCTGCATCCTAGATGGCTGCTTGAAAGCTTT
>NW_006921840.1:580311-580816 GCF_000298275.1 Orycteropus afer afer | reverse complement strand
GATTTCAAAGAGCAGCTCGAGCAGACAAAACCAATTACTATAATGAAATGTGCAAAGACCTGGATTTTGAAAACCAAAAGGGAAGTACACGCTCAGCATTTCTCAAGCTGAAAGAATTGAAGAAATATTTAAGCCTCGAGTTGCAGTATTGAGAGATTCTATGGCAAAATATTGAATGATGCAGGAAACATCAAGAGAAGAGGGCAGGAATACACAGAATCACTGTACCAAAAAGAACTGGTTGGTCTTCATCCATTTCAGGAAGTGGCATATGATCTAGAATCAATGGTACTGAAGGAGGAAGTCAAAGCTGCAATGAAATAATTGGAGAAGAACAAGGCTCCGGGAATTGACGGAATACCCATTGAGATATTTCAACAAACGGACGCCCCATTGGACGCACTCATTTTGTTATGCCAAGAGATTTGGAAGACAGCCACCTGGCCAACTGACTGGAAGAGATCCATATTTGTACCCATTCCAAAGAAAGGTGATCCCACAGATT
>NW_006921840.1:577659-578816 GCF_000298275.1 Orycteropus afer afer | reverse complement strand
CTCACCTATTTTGGTCATGTTGTAAGAAGGGACCATTCCCTGGAGAAGGATGTCTTGCTTGATAAGGTGGAGGGTTGACGAAAGAGGGGGAGGCCTTCAACGAAATGGATTGACATGGTGGCTGCGATGATGGGCTCAAGTATAGCAGGGATCGTGGAGCTGGCATGGGATTGGGCAGTGCTTTGTTCTGCTGTGCATGGGGTTGCTATGAGTTGGAGATGACTCGACGGCACCTAATAACAACTACAACAATGATTAATGATCATGAGCAGTTTCTCATGTGTTTGCGGGCTGCTCGTATATCTTCTTTGGTGAAGTGTCTGTTCAAGTCTTTTGCCCATTTGTGAATCGAGTTAAAACCTAGTCTTTTTGATGTGTTTTTAATATTGTTCCACATTTTTTCTCCCACTCTATGCAGCATCTCCAATTTTCATCCCTTCCCAGTGGTTGTCATTAGTAGCCGGGCATCATTCAGCTTTTCTGGTCTCAGGATCATATAGGCTGAGGTACTCCTGGCCTATTAGTCCTTTGGACTAATTATTTCAGTGCATTATTATCATTATTATTATTGTCACCCTTTGCTCTGGATGAGGAGAGACCAATAGTTGCATCTTAGATGGCCGCTCAAAAGCTTTTAAGACCCTAGTCAGTATTCAATGAAGTATTTGAGTGCATCTTAACAAGAGTTTACAATTTCAGTATGTCTTATTATTGATGATCTTAACCTTGATCACTTGATTAAATGCGTGTTTGCTTGTTTTCCCCCATATACAGTTATTATCTTTCCCATTGAAGTTAACAGGTATCTTGGGAGAGATACTTTGATACTATAGATATCCTACTTCTCTTTAAACTTTTATCTATTAATTTGAGTATCTATCAGTGGATCTTTTGTGCAACATTTATTACTGGGTTGTTTGCCTAATGGTGAGTCTCTACTTCCCTCTTTCCTTTAAATTTAGTAATTTGAAGTCTGTTATGAGGAAAAGAGCTCTGTTCTCCCACATTCATTTATTTATTTAATCATATATTTATACTATTATGACTCATGAATGCTTATTTTATTTTTAAAGATTAAAATCTGACACCATAATTATTTATTCTATTGCTCAAATTATTCTAGCTTTAGTGGTAACTCTTTCTGGTTGGTGGCTATT
>NW_006921840.1:571709-577363 GCF_000298275.1 Orycteropus afer afer | reverse complement strand
TCTCTCTCTCTCTCTCTCTCTCTCTCTCTGTGTGTGTGTGAGAGAGAGAAAGAGAAAGAGAGAGAGAGAGTATAAATTGCCTGTTAATTTTTTAAAATAATTTTTTAATTTAAATTTTTTTAAAAAAATTGCTGGAGTAAAAAGTAGATCTTTATCACAGTGATTTCAGATGTGGTAGCTCATTATGAAAAGTACAATGAGAACCAGTGAACTGCATCATGGGACAGTAAGAGTATACACAGCCCTCTAGGCTGAGCCACCACAGAAAGAGTAGGGAGTCATTGTTATCTCAGGCATTATGGTGTGATTAATATAAAAGTTGAGTGTTAAGGAATGGAATTCATTGACTTGGTGTTGTGACAAGGTGTTCTAGTCAGAAGAAACAGGAATGGTTCTGGCATTGGCTCCTTTAACTGTATTTGAAAACTTCCATGAAAGATAACAAAGAAGAGTTTCAATGAACACTTTCCATGCAGTTTGGACATCATTGTTGTAGGCATTTTGAGGTGGCAAGCATAGAGAAGGGAGCAAAACTTTGGTATAATATTGCTTTGTAAACTCAGAGTTTGGGGTTTTATTTCATGGTTTTCCATTTTATGGCAGTTTATGATCATAAAAACCATGTAGCTAATGTTTTGTAATTCAATTACTGCACTGTTGTGAACATTAACAATCATGTAGCAGATCTGAAGAGGAGTGGGACAAATGGGCAATAGTCATATCTCACTTAGTTATAGCCTATTGCATAATTGCTTAAGATAAGTTTCCATTTGTACAAAAAGCAATGTTGGCATTGAATTGCAATGATTAATTCTGTGAATAATGTGTCCTCTTGACGGTGATAGGATGCACTAAAGGGAATTTATAGAACAAATGGAGATACGTATCTTGACTTGTCAGTAGTCACCCGATATAAAACTATTAGTATTTGTAAAATTTTAGGGTGAAATGATGCATCTTTCTTGATTGAGATTATAACTATGTTGCAATTTGTATGTTAGCTGTATTTCACTGGAGGGTTGTATTTTACAATAAAATATACTCCTTACTGATATGTGGGTATCATGGTAGTCCTGGAGGATACTCTTTTTCCTTAATTCATTTAACTTTTAGCTAGAGAAGCCTATGCTCATTTTAAATGAATTTGTGAAGGAAGCATTAGCTATTTAAAGCATTTGGTTGTCCTCTAAGACTCACGATAATTTAAAATTAAAATACAAATCATTAGAATTTAATTGTATTATTTTGAAAAATGATGTGTAGTAAATTTCTAAAGCATTTAAACAAGATATTGACCAAAACACCTAGAAGTTTTATATTTTAATTATGTATCTTCCAATTGACTTTTATGTAAGTATGCTTAATTCCATAAAAAAGATACATTTTGTTTTTGCTACATACATATTTATTGTATTGAACCATTATAATCTTTTATATTTTGTATGCTGTCTTTCTTATTATTTGTGTATGGTTACCTATGCTGAATTATACTAAAAGTATCATAATTTTATCCTGAAATGTATATAGTATATAGAGTTCCATGAAGATGGCTTGCTGTTGTTTGTCCAAACACAAAAGTGGTCCCAACTGAGTTAAAGGTAGGTGTACCAGAAAATGGGCTTCTGGTTACAAAACATTACTTACATGATGATCTCTTATTATTATGGCTAGGTACCAAGAATACCTAGCACAATGCTGGATAGACAACAGACACTCATTAAGTTCTTATTGATTCACTATGGGATAAATCTACATTAGACTGCTTATGGGATGGTTATAAGGAAACTGGAAATACATAAAAGCACTTTGAAAAAGGTGTAAGGGCAACTCAATAACAGGTAGCATTACAGTAATAATACTCCTGGAAGGATGTTACAGAACAGAAAAGGTCATTCTTTATCTTTTATCTTTATGTAATTTGATGCCTTAATGTTTTTTATATGAGGCCATTGATAATTAAAAAAACCAATGTGTCATATGACAAAATTTGGAGCCACCACCATAATGGCTCCATTAGTGATCTTATCTGACCTCTTCTGTTTATTGGAGTTAACCATAAGTTATTGTTAACATTGTCTTCATTGTGTTTGTAAGGGTAACATTATATAATGCTTCAGTGATGTTTTAATGGGATCTTATGACACCACTTTAGGGAAAGTTACTTAACTTCATATGTAACCGTGGTTCATTAGTAATTGAGACATATGTATCTCAGTCATATGAGTTCATAGTCCTCCAGAAATCAAGGCAATTGAAAGATTGATGTACCAGCCTGTTCATAAATAAATGAGCCTGAGTAAAAAATTTAAATCAGTATTCAGATTTAAAAATAAGCTAGAGAAATGTAGGAAGAAATGAGGAAGAAATAGCTGAAGTAATAAAATTAAAGTAATAAGAATAAAACTCAAAAATAGATGCTGCATTATGCTGCAATCCAAACTGAACTATATACAAAAGAGGAAAATTTGGTTAACTAGTAACTCTGTTTTGCTTATTTTTATAAGATGAAAAACATGTTTAATAATAAAACTTTACTTTTGCAGTTAAGATGGTGGTTCTAGTTCTGTCTGATTGTAATTCAAATCTGGACTTTTCCCTGGAATCTCTGGTCAGTAGTGCCCCTTACTTAATGATTATCTGTAACTGTTAATTATATCATTAAATTCTGGTTTCTTTTTTATGTGTACCGAAACTCTCATAGCTTAAATATACTGACTCCTGGCCTAGGAGTCAGTAACTATATTTGTAGAGCATTATGACTAACATGATAAAGATGACAATGTAAAGTTAGCCTCTATTTTGGAGGATTTAGTATAGGATTAAAAAAATAGTAACAGACATTTCTTAAGAATCACCTATGTTTTGACCCTGTAATTGCAGCTGATGATGCAGAAATCCTGAAGTCCTATTCCTTGTCTTTGAGGAGTGCACGGTTAATCGGGGAAGACAGCTAGCTAAACAGTAGGCAAGGTGGGTTATGGAGTCAGGAAGTCGCCTCAGAGAAGGTGATGGTGAAAGTTTCTGTGTTATGCATCTCTAAAGACAGATCATCTTTTATGGTCAAGGAGCTCTAAAATGTTTTGAATACTAATATGTATAAAAACACCTTTTTCTTACAATGGTTTGTTCTGCTGTCAGATTCAGACATATCTTTCTAAACCCTCAAGCGATCCCTTTATCTATGTTCTTGCCTTTTGGATAGACCACATTAAAATGTTGGATTTGCTGAACTAAAGTTTAATAGGGAAGTGGGTTGTTTGGATACAACATTTAGTCACCTGTCTGCCCATCCCCATGTGACAATCCTTTAAAGAAAGAATATATAGTAGGCAACAGAGGAGTTGGCCTTCATCTGGTTATTTTCGCAGAAACCCAATGAAAGAATATAAAATGTAGATGTCTGCAAGAAGTGGAGAATGGCATTTCAATCTCCATTTGAATGTTTATACAGCCATTAAGCTTAATGAAACACACAATATTATAAGAAGGGAAAAAATCATTAGAGAGATGGCATGGAGGGCCAGCTATGTGGAAAAAAAGGCAAGGGCTCTGTCCAAATTTCTCCTTCCTGAAAAAAGTATGGCAGATGAAACATAAAATTGTGTACTGTCTCTTAGAGGCCACTCAGGATAAGATGAATTTGTAAACCATAGGCTAACTGCAGCATGGAGCAAAGGCATTTATATCACAGAAATGAAGAACAATGCTGTCAGATAGAGCTGGCTCTACCAAGAGAACTGTTCTCAGTGTAAGATTCTAGTTCATGCCCATATCAAACCCTAGACAACAAAGTAAAGTGGCATTGTGATTAAGAATAAGATGGCAATCTTGCCACAGCAAGAACCTGAAGGGGCAATATATTTTTGTCCTCTCCCTCTTCTTCAGCCCTAAAATAGAAGAGCAATCTCAGGAAGAAGGAGGAGGGTCGGAAGATATCAGACCTCTCCAACCCTCCTGGAATTATCAATTACCTTCGAGTAGGGGGAGGTCAGCAATGGTCAAGTAGGAAGAGACCTTTGAAATGAACAGGAGATTAAAATTAAATATGGATAGGACAAGACATAGAACTGAAATGACAGCTTTTGAATCTGAAAATGAATGAAAAGTTATGGAATTCAACAGAAATGCTAAAGGACACCAATATCAAGCAAAAAAGTAGGGATTGAACTGAAAACTGTTGCTATCACTTCTTGGGGAAAAAAAAGTAAAAGTCATGTTTATACACCAAATTTATACTCCAATGACTTAAAGCATTTCACTAAACTGGTTACAGGTGTTACTCAGAAAACTTATTGCTCAGTGACAGATATGGCACCCTTGGGTTAAAAAGAGAACTGATCACTTTACTGTACTTTAAATGCACAGTTTTACAACCAGTGTGATGTAAATATTTGAGACAGTTAAGTGATTCTTGCCAGCAGCACTTGGAATAAAAGCTCACCACAGGCAATTATAATCATCCAAGAGACAAAGTATGCATTCTCTTATAATCAAATATTTCATTCATTTGATCATAGAAGGAATACTTATTGGCCATTTGTAATGCTCTAGTAACTCTTTAGGTGCTGTAGCTCCTCTCCAGGATACCACGTAACCTTCAGTCATCATGCCATCTTAGGCTCCTCTGGCCTGTGATAGTTTCTCAGACTTTCCTTGTTTCTGATGCCCTTGCCAGTTTTGAGGAATGGTAGCCAGATATTTTGGATAATATCTGTCAGTTTGGGTTTGTCTAGTGTTTTTCTCATGCTAAGACTGAGGTTATTGGTTTTGGAGATTCCTGGATAGTGCGAATGGTTTTTTCTTGACTACTGACTTGGAAGTTGACAGTTTGAGCCCATTCAGTGATACCATGGAAGAAAGGCCTGGTGATTTGTGTCCATAAAGATTATAGCCAAGAAAATGCTACAGAACCATTCTACTCTGTAACACATGGGTCACCACGAATTGGGATCAACTCGATAGCAAGGGGTTTAGATTTATTGTTTTTGGGAGTGGTGAAGTGGCCAACTAATCACATGTCAGGGGTACGTGATATCCACATGACTTATTACTGTTGGTGTTAACCTTGATCTGGCTGAGTTCATATTTGTCAGGTTTCTCCACTATATCATTACTCTTTATGCCTTTCCCATACTTTTTAAAGTGAAGTTTTTCTTTTTTTCTGTACTCTTTGCAATAAAGTCATGCACAGTCCACAAACAAGGGGACTTAATGAAGTCCCCTCCTTCACCTCACTGAAGAATGAATATTGACATATATTACTTGAAATTCTTTTGTATGAGAGACTTGTGGTATTTGTCCACATTTATTCATTCATTTAATCTATATTAATATTACTCTTAGATATGTATTTTATTATGATTTATGAAACAATACTATGGTATTGATTTTGCTACTCACATTGTTCCCATTAACCACTGAAAGATCTTTAGTTGCTTCTGTATCCCTTTTATATGCCCCAATTATTGTGTGATTGTGTATGTATATGTATGTGTTTGAGCACATCCTTACTTTCTGGCTCATTTTGTATATTCTCTGTCCCAGACCTAGAATCAGCCATTTCTTTAAGTAGCCATGGTTCCTTTAATTGGGAAATTGTATTAGAAACCAAGATCTGGGTGCCAGGTATGTTCCTTTCTATTGGAGTGTCATTG
>NW_006921840.1:565217-570714 GCF_000298275.1 Orycteropus afer afer | reverse complement strand
TTTAGGGACCAAAAATCAATCCACTATACTGTTTGTATCTATATTAAGGACTACCAGAAACTGAAAGAGACAAGGAAAGATTTTCTTCTAGAGTGGACAGAGAGAGCATGGCACAGCTGATTCTCTGAACTAGGCTCCTAGCATCCAAAAGAGACAATATGTTTCTCTTTCTTAAAGCCATCCATCCTCTTTTTGGTGTTTTGATACGGCAGACCCAAAAAACTAAGATAAAATTTGGGACTGGGAAGTGGGGTGCTTCTCTACCTAAAGATACCTAAAGATGAGGAGTGGCTTTGGGATTAGGTAATGTGTAGAGGTTGAAATTGATTTAAGGTGTTTGATAGTAAATGCTTAGTTACTTTTACTAGTCTGTTGGTAGAATTGTCGACTTAACAGGTGATTCAGGTGGAAGCGCAGAAGAGAGGGAAGGAGGGTTGTAGAGAAAGCTTATATCATCATTAACAGAATGCTGCTAGAAATGTGGATGTTAAATGTGCTTTTGGAGAAACCTTCAAAGGAAATTATAAGCATGTTATTGGACACTGGAGGCAAAATGATCCTTGTTATAAAGTAGCAAAGAATTTATCTGAATTTTGTTGAATATTTTGTGGAAAGTAAAACATGTAAGTGATGAACTTAGATATATAACTGAGGAGATTTCTAAGCAAAATCATTAAGGTGCTGCCTGGTTTCTCTTTGCTGCTTATAGTAAAATATGGGAAGAAAGAGATAAGCTAAAGAATGAACTCAGCAAAAAGAAACTTGAATGAAAACATTTGGAAAATTCTATTGTAAAAAGAAAGTCTGCTGGAGAGGACTCTAAAGGTTTCGTTGAACAAATGTTTGCTAAAGATTTTATGAATGTGACCTCTGGATTCAATGAGACATCTCAGCAGAAATGCTGTCTTTGAATAAGGGCATAGAAATGGAATAATAATAAAGGAAAGCTAGAAGTCTCTTGGGATTCTGCAGGTAAGAAATGGGTCTTTGGAGCTACTTGACTGGAAACATCTATTGTCCTTCAATAAAAGGAAAAGATGATTCTGGCAGCAGTTTAGAGATCAGTAGGGCTAGCAACATGAGCATGGAGGTCAAGGGCACTGCTGCTTCAGTTTCAGATGGTAGGACCATTGCCTAGGTTTCAAATCTTGGTCTACTGCTTCCCGGATTTCAGAGGGTGATATTACTGCCTAGGTTTTGAAAGGTGGGCCACTTCCTTGATTTCAAGGTGTGGGAGGCACCACCCTGGTGAGCTGGGAGAATGGAGCCACCACCCAAAGCTGAGGGGCCAGGGCCACAGACCCAATAGCCTGTGAAAAGCGGGCCACTGCCCAAAGCAAGAGGATGGGATTGCTGACCAGATGGGCTTGAAAAACAGAGCATTGTTTTCAAGCCTTGAGGTCTAATGAGATTTGCTCTGCTGGATTTCAGTCCTAATTGGTACCTCTGACCCCTTCTTTGGTTCTGTTTTTCCCTTTTGTACTGGAAGTGTCTCCCTTATGTCTGTCTCACCGTTGTATTTTTGAAAAAGATAATTTATAGCCTAACTTTCACAGGTCCACAGATGGAGAGAAATTTTGCTACAGAATGGAGCATACCCAGACTCTCACACATACTTGATTTAGATGATTTACAAGATGAGATTCTGGACTTTGAGTTGATGTTGGAATGGGTTAGGATTGTTGAGAATGCTGGCATGGGGTGCATATATTTTTAACATGGAAAGGACATGGATTTTGGAGTCCATAAGGTGGAGTGTTATAGATTGAATTGTGTCCATCAACTAGATATTTTGAAGTCCTAACACCTTGTACCTGTGAATATGACCTTGTTTGGAAATATGTGTTTTTTTTTTTTTTTAATTAATTAATTTGTTGTCATCTTTTAAGTTAATGAAGTTACTCTGGAGTAGGGTGGATCCTAATCTGTTCTGAATGGTGTCTTGTAATAAGGGAGAGTAGTCAAGGACACAGGGCTACACGGGAGGAAAACACTATATGAAGATACATCTCTGAGCCAAGGAATGTCAAGAGACATCTGAGGTTACCAGAAGCTGAAAGAGACAAGGAAGGATCTTTGCCTAGAGCAGAAAGAGACACAGAGAGCATGATCCTGCTAATGACCTGAATTTAAGCTTCTAGCCTCCAGAACTATAAGACAATAAATTTCTTTTCTTTAAAGCCACTCACTTGGTTGTATTTTGTTATGACTGCCCTAAGAAACTAAGACAAAAAATTATGGCTATACTATTACAGTTATGGAATTATAGTTACAGTAATAGTGTGATACTTAAAGTTATAAATATAGAACTTTAGTTATGATATTACAGTTATATAGTTATAGAGCTATAGTTATAGTGTTAAAATATGGTTGGAATTATAGATTTATATTTATAATATTATAGTAATGTTATAGTGTAATATTTACAGTGCTATAGTTATAGTATTATATTTTAATTATCATGTAGTTACAAATGTAGTGTTATATTTGGAATTATATTATTACAGTTATATTTCAAATAATAAATTTTAGTTATATTCATAGTTATAATTTTAGTTTTATACCTGTAGAGCTATAATGCTATTTGTATACTGCTAAATCCACTCCTTGGAAGGAAGGTTGGGCAATCCTACTTCCGTAGTGATACTGCCTCGGAAACCCAAGGAGGGGTCGCTATGAGTCGGGGCCGACTCGATGGCACATAACAACAACAACAACAACAACAAAGTTACAATATAGTGCTATGTAGTTAAATTTATAGTGATGAGAAAGAAAGTCCTGGCAATTTACTTCTGAAAAATCAGCCAGTGAAGATCCTATGGATCACAGTACTAGGATCCTGTTGAGCATGGAGTCACCATGAGTCAGTAGCAACAACAATGTTACAGTTACAATGATAAACTTATTGTTAGAGTGTTAGTTTTATACTTGCAATGTTAATATTATAGTTTCAGTGTAGTATCACAGTTACAGACATAGTATTAAAGAGTTATAGTTATGGTGATAGTGTTATAGGTACTGCATCAGTGTTGTAGATATAGAGTTACTATTATAGTGTTAGTATTATAGTTACTGTGATACTGCTATAGTGATAGTGTTGCAGTTATAGTGGTAATGGTATAGTTATTGTGTTATAGTCATAGTTAAATTGTTATAGTTACATTGTTACAGTTCATAATTTTTTGACATAGTTACAGAGTTGTAGTTACAGTTATAAGGTAATAGTTACAGAGACATAGTTATTATTAAAATTTTATAGTTTTAGTGTTATAGTCATAGTTATTGTTACAAATTTATCATTATAGTTACAGTGTTATATTACTGTGACTCAACAGCACATAACAACAACAACAACATAGTTATAGTTATCATGCTATAGTTATAGCGTTACTCATATAGTTATAGAGTCAGTGTTCTAGTGATGGTGTTCTAGTTATAGTGTTACAGCTATAATTATAATGGCAGAGTTATCCTGTTATAGTTTTATGATTGTAGTGATCATGTTTTGGCTATAGTAATCATGTTATGATTATAGCTATATTTTTATAATTACACCATTAACATTATAAAATCTGTTGCTATCAAGTTGATTCTAACTCATAGTGACTATATAGGACAGAGTAGAACTGCACCATAGGGGTTCCAAGACCGTAAATCTTTATGGAAGCAGATTGCCACATCTTTCTCCTGCAGAGTGGCTGTGGGTTTGAACCTCTGATATTTTGGTTAGCAGCCAAAACTTAAACACTGTGCCACCAGGCTTCCTTGTTAGTGTTATAGGTTATTATTTTAGTTATAGGGTTTTACATATAGAGTTATAGTTATAAAGTTTTAGTTATAGGGTTTTGGTTTTAGTTATGGTGTTATAGAATTATGGTTATAGGGGTGTAGAGTATTAAAGTATGATAGTGCTATCATTTTAGGTATAGTGCTATCATTATAGCTATCATACTATAGTTACAGTGTTAAAGTTATAAATATAGTGCTGTTGCCATAGTTATAATGCAATAATTATTGTTATAATGATAGTATTATTGTTGAATGTTATAATTATAGTGTTAGAAATATAGCTATAATGTTAGTGTTATAAATATAGTTATAAAACTATAGCTATAGAGCTATTATAGTTATCATGCTATATTTATAGTGATAGTGTTGTAGTTACAGTGATTGTGTTATAATTATAGTTATAGCTATAGTTATACTGTTAACTATAACTATAGCTCCCATAACTGTAGTAGTATACTGTAACGTTAGCACTTTAAGTATAGAATTATAAGTGTAGTTCTATAACCACAAAACTAAAAATACATTTTAGATAGAAAAGCCTAGTGATAGACATCTGAAAACAGTCCATGAAAACCTTATGAATCACAATGGTTCAGTCTTCAACTGATCATGGAGGTGGCTCAGGACAGGGCAGTGTTTTGTTCCATTGTGCATGGGGCCACCATGAATAGGGGGCCAATTTGACAGGAACCAACAACAGCAAAACTATGTGTTAGCGCTAAAGATATAGTTCAGTGTTAAAATAAAAATCATAGTTATAGTTGTACTGATACTGTTATAATTTATATTCACAGAGTTATATTTATTAAGCTGTAGGTATAGAGTTAAAGGTATATTTTATAGTAGTAGTTGTAATTGTATAATTATAGTTATAATGATGAAGTAATATTTATAAGGGAAATAATAGTTATATTGATAAAGTTATAGTTGTGGTATTAGTGATACGATTATAGTGCTTTGTTATATAGTTTAGTGTTTTACTTCAGGTGTTATATTAATAGTTATATGTATTATGTTATAGTTATAAAACCAAACTCACTGCCATCGAGTCACTTCTGTCTCATAGCATCCCCCATTGGGTTTCTGAGGTTGTAAATCTTTATGGAAATATATTGTCCTGCCTTCCTTCTGTGGAGTGGCTGGTGACTTTGAACTGCCAACCTTCTGGTTAACATTCAAATGCCTTAGGCACTGTGCCACCAGAACTCCTAAAAATATTGCTATAGTGATAGTGTTACAATTTTTTTAAACTTTTTTGTTATTTGGGTGAAAGTTTACAGAACAAATCAATTTTCCATTCAACAATTCATACATGTTTTATTTCATGTTACTGAATTCAGTCCTTTCAATGTAACATTACTCCTCCCACTTCCTCCCTATGTTTTTTGTTTCAATTCCTTCTTCTTTCCTAATCTTTCCTGCCCTCTGAACTTTGCCCTTGGGCAAATACTTCTCTTTTGATCTTGAATGGTTACTTGTTCTTAGGTGTATGTACCTCTCTGGTGTTATTGTTCACCTTATGGACCTGTCTATTGTTTGGCTGAAAATTGAGCCAAGGGGGTGAGTTCAGTTCCAGGTCTAAAAGGTGACTAAAGGTCATAGCCTTGAGGATTCCACCAGTAAGTTTGGCCATTTTTATGATTTTGAGTTTTGTTCCACATTTTCCTCCCACCTTCTAATGTGATCTCTTTCAGAGCAATTGGCAATG
>NW_006921840.1:562671-564611 GCF_000298275.1 Orycteropus afer afer | reverse complement strand
TTCTTTGTGGACTAGGCTGTCCCAATTGACCTTGATATGCCCCAGAGACTATGGTCTTGTGGCTCTAAGCCCAGCAACTCATTCCCTCAAGGTTTTTGGTTATGGCTAAGATGTTTTCATAAATTTGTTCCCTGTATGCTCTACTATATTCATGTATTTTCAGCATATGTAAATACATATGTAAAGATAGTCCATCAAAACTATTTATATTCATGGGTCACGCCTGTTCACCTTCTGTGTCTATCTATGTATTCACTCATAGATTATTATTATTACTATTATTGCAGGATTATGTATGTAATAAGGAGCACTGGTGGTATAGTGGTTAAGGCATTTGGCTGCTAACCAAAAAGCCAGTGGTTCAAACCCACCAGCTACTCTGTGAAAGAAAGATGGGGCAATCTGCTTCCACAAAGATTACAGCCTTGGAATCTATATGGGGGTTGCTATGAGTCAGAATTGACTCAATGGCAGTGAGTTTTATGTATGTAACTGTATTTACCTTACTTGCTTTTAACTTTTGTGCTTCTCCCAGGGTCTTCCTTTGCATTGATCACTATGTATTAATGTCCCCCTTTTGCATATTGTCTTTCTCTTCATCCAAGTTAATACTCGTCTACCCTCTAGTGATCTACCCTCCCATCCCCTCTCACCCCTGATAACTTTCAAAGAATGTTTCTTTCTGTGTGTAAACATTTTCTTGACTTTTTATAAAAGTACTCTCATAAAATATTTGTCTTTTTATGATTAACTAATTTCACTCGGCATAATATCCTCCAGGTTCATCCATGTTATGAGGTGTTTCATAGATTCATCATTATTCTTTAATGTTGCACAGTATTACATTGTGTGTCTGTACCATAGTTTGTTTATTCTTTCATCTACTGATGGGCACTTAGTCTGTTTCCAACTTTTTGCTATTGTGAATACTACTGTGATGCACATAAACAACAACAACAAAAAAATAAAAATAAAAGAATGAAAGAAAAGAAAGCAAACTCATGGGTATTGAGTCAATTCCAATTCATAATGACCCTAGAAGACAGAGTAGAACTACCCACTAGCGTTTCTCAGGCTGTAAATCTTTACAGAAACAGATTGCATCACCTCTTTCTTGCAGAATGGCTGGTGGATTTGAACTACTGACCTTTTGTTTAGCAGTCAAATGATTTAACTACTACACCACTAGAGCTCCTTCTGATGAACATGGATACACACACACACACACACACACACACACCCCTATTCGTGTCATGGCTCTTATTTCTGTAGGGTATAAACCTAGTAATGGGATTGCTGGATTGTATGGTATTTCTATTTCCAACTTCTTAAGGAAGTGCCATACAGTTTTCCACAGTGGTTGTACCATTTTACAATCTCACTAGCAATGTTTGAGGGTTTCAGTCTCTCCACACCCTCACCAACATTTGTTGTTTTCTTTTTTTCCGAACTTTGCTATTAATGCTGGCATGAAAAGATATCTCATTGTTGTTTTAATTTGCAACTCTTTAATGGCTAAAGATTGCAAGCATTTCTTCATGTGTTTGTTGGTCACTTGAATGTCTTATAATGTGTTATCATTTTGGTAATAGCATTATGTTATAGTCATAGAGATATGGATATAGTTAGTGTTTTGGTTATAGTAATAGTGTTATAGCTATAGTTATAGAGCCACAGTTGCAGTTATTGTATCAAAGTTAGAGTTATAGTTTGATAGTTACAATGAAAGGATATATAATTATTGTTATAACTTTATAATTATTCTTATCAAGCTATAGTTATGGACCTATGGTGATATTATGCTTCTGGCACTGTAACTAGGTTGTTGTTGTTGTTGTTGTTATGTGCCATCGAGTCGGCCTGACTCATAGCGACCCCTCCTTGGGTTTCCGAGGCAGTATCACTACGGAAGTAGGATTGCCCAACCTTCCTTCCGAGGA
>NW_006921840.1:561322-562571 GCF_000298275.1 Orycteropus afer afer | reverse complement strand
CTTCCTTCCGAGGAGTGGCTGGTGGGTTTGAACCGCCAGCCTTCTGGTTAGCAGTCAAGTGCTTTAGCCACTATGCTACCAGAGCTCCTTGTAACTAGGTATAGAACTGTAATTATAATGCAATAGTTATATTTATAAATTTTTGTTATATTGTTAGTGCTATGTAATAACTAGTGCTATAGTTATAGTTATCATTTCTACTTATAGTGTTGGTTTTAGATATAGTGGTATAGTTACAATGTTATGTTATAATTAAAATTTTTTCATTTATACTTGTAGTTATACAATTATATCTGTAGGTATATGTATAATGATAAGTTTCGTTGTTGTTGTTGTCATTTTGCCACCGAGTCGGCCTGACCCATGGCGACCCCTCCTTGGGTTTCCAAGGCAGTATCACTACGGAAGTAGATTGCCCAACCCTCCTTCCGAGGAGTGGCTCGTGGGTTTGAACCGCCAGCCTTCGGGTTAGCAGTCAAGTGCTTTAGGCACTATGCTACCAGAGCTCTTAATGATAGGTTGAGAGATACAGTATTATTATAAAGTATTAGTTATCTTTGTAAAGTTGTAAGTAGAATTTAGGTGTTAGAGCTTATAGTTATACAGTTATCATTGTAATTATAGTGCTGGCATTGTAGTTGTAGTGCTATAGTTACACTTGCAGTTCCAGTGTTAGTGTTGATTTATGTACATATATATGTATATATGGGAGCTCTGGTAGCATAGTGCTTAAGGCACTTGACTGCTAACCAGGAGGCTGGTGGTTCAAAACCCCCAGCCACTCTTCGGAAGGAAGATGGGTCAATCTACTTCCATAGTGATACTGCCTCAGAAACCCAAGGAGCGGTCGCTATGAGTCGGGTCTGACTCGATGGCAAATAACAACAACAACATATGTATATATATAATATGTAATAGTGTTAGGTGTATAGTTATAGTATTAGCATTATAATACTATAACTATACACCTAACACTATTACATATTATATATATACATATGTTGTTGTTGTTATATATATACATATGTTGTTGTTTAGTGTTACATTGTAATAGCAAGTATAGTGTTATAAGTATAGTGTTATAGTGTTATTGCTATAGATATGATATTATTATATCATAATGACTGTGTTGTTGTTGTTGTTATGAGCCATCGAGTCGGCCCCAACTCATAGCAACCCCTCCTTGGGTTGCCCAGGAAGTATCACTACGGAAGTAGATTGCCCAACCTTCCTTCCAAGGAGTGGCTTG
>NW_006921840.1:553837-561027 GCF_000298275.1 Orycteropus afer afer | reverse complement strand
ACACACACACATACATACATACATATATATACTAAACTCACTACCATTGAGTCGATTCTGACTCATAGCGACTCCCCTTTGGGTTTCCGAGGTAGTAAATCTTTATGGAAGTAGATTGCCCAGTCTTTCTTCCTAAGAATGGCTGGTGGCTTTGAACCACCAACCTCCTGGTTAGCAGTTGCATGCTTTAGGCACTATGCCACCAGAGCACCTTATTATAGTTACAGGGTTATATTTCGTTTGTTATGGTTATTTTTACAGATGCGTAGGTTTAGTTACCGTGTTCTTGTTCTAGCTATTGAATCTCCATTCTAGATATGGAATCCTAGATGTAGTTATAACTTTATAGTTATTGTTAGAGAGTATAGTCATTTTATATAGTCGGAATTGACTTGACAGCACCTAACAATAGTCATTTCATAGATATAACTATGTTGTTATGTTGTTAGGTGTTGATGAATGTAGCTTGGTTCCTATTCATAGTGACCCCATGTACAACAGAATGAAACACTGCCTGGTCCTACACCATCCACACAGTTGTTGACATGCTTAAGTCCATTGTTACAGTCACTGTGTCAATCTATTCCATTGAGGGTCTTCCTCTTTTTTGCTGACCCTTTATCTTACCAAGCATGGCATCCTTTTAGTTATAGGGTTATAATGATAGATATATAATTATAGTTATCCAACTATAGTTATTGTTATAGTGCTATAGTTATAGTGCTAGTATTACAGTGTTATATTTTTGGTGTTAGAGTTATAGCTTAGTGTCATAGTTATAGCTTTATGTTTATAGTGATAGTAGTTTTGATTATTTTTATGATGCTAAGCTTATAGTTATAGTGTTATAGCATTGTATTTATAATTATAGATTTTAGTTTTAAGGTCATAGTCCTAGTTATATATTCATAGTCCTAGTTATACATTCATGATATAATTATAGAGTTATTGTTAGAGTTATAAAATTTTACTTACAGTTATAGTGGTCCAGCTTTAGTAACAGATTTATTGTTCTTCTAGTTACAGTGTGGCTATCAGCATAATGTTATGATTATCACTCTAGTAATACAGTTACAGTCTTAGAGTTTCAGTTTTATAGCTTAATAGTTTCTTCATGATTTCATATATGTTATTTTTTTCTACAGTTATTTTGAATTTACAAAACTCACAAATTTCCTCTTCTTTGTGACCTAACTTTTCCTCTTAATATGTTTCTTTCTTCTCTCTCCCTCATTGTGAATTCTGATTGTCAAGTGTTAGGGACTCAGGGGATGATAGAAAGAGTATACCTTGTGACTATTCATTTATTTATTACACACAAAAAAGTCTTAGAATGAAAACAGTTGTGCTAGAACCATATATATACATATTATACACACACACACACACACACATACATATATATAACCCAAGTTCTCTCACGTTGATAATCATTTGTCACTTTTATACCTGAAAATTAATTTTGTTGAGTATTAAGTCCTTGGCTAACATTTTCTTGGCTAATATTACTCCATTTACAACTGGCATTAATAATTGCTTCCAAAAGTCTGATGATAAAATTTAAGTTATATGATTTTTACCCCCAAAGAGCTCAGTTATCTATTAATTTTTCATTTCTTAAAGTTTAGTAATTTCACCAGAATTTGCCAGTGTTGGTCATTATAGGTTTGTGTTCTCAGATGTGTGGTAATGTTTTTCAGTATGTAGTTTCAAATCTAATTTATTGTTTAATGGGAGTTCTAGTATTTATTCAGCTCTTTTGCCTCAAATTTGTTCATCAGTGGATCCTATTATCCATGTGTTGCATCTTCTTTGCCAGTATTCACTACTTGTTATTTTTGTCAATTGTGTTTTATTTTTATTTCTTTTTTTTTACTTTATAATTTTTTCTTTACCTTTCTCATTTTAAAAAATATACTTATTGTTGTGATCCTTCTTATTTAGATATCATTTCAGAGATGGATTTTTAAAAACATTTTTATAATTGTGTTTAAGTTTCATCACTTCATAAGTCATGTTTTATAATTCTGAGGTATGTTTTTCTTTTATGTCTTGTATCATTGTCCTAATAATTTTTAGCTTATTTTTAAAGTGATGCTTTCAATAATTATCTATTCTGGGGACATGCCTTTTTGGTATGCTTTCATTCTTTGTAAGGATTTTATTTTGCTTACTGTTCTCAGTTTCTTATAAGAACCTCTTCTTGGGATTTGAGCTTGTTAGTTTTGTTTACTCATTTGCATGTGAAATTAAATTTTGTAAACTTTTAAAAAGAGATATAGGTCAAAGTAGATTTTGCTTTTAATTTCAGAGAAACTCTTGCAGAGTTTGTGTGTGTGTGTAGCATTCAAATATACTGACAGTTACCAATTTTGTCTTTCCTCCTCTTTTATTTGAACTCTCTCTTCCCTTAGCTTTTCTTTATTTCTGTCATCTTTAATTTTCACTTTACTCCCAATAATTTTTCCTCAGTGTGTGTCCATGTCTAAGAAGGGAAAACTGGTGGCTTGTTTTCAAAAGTTCATAGGGACTAGACTGTTCTATTCCTGAAAAACTTACAACAGGTCCTTGCACTGACTGGTTATTGGATTGGACAAGACTTTGATCAACTTCAGCTGCTATAATTGGAACCCCATTTCTGGAACGCCATATCTGTTACCTTTTTTGAGGATCTCTTGTCCCACATCCATTAGATGCCCACTTTTTTTCCCCCTCTGCTTTTACTACATATTTGTTGGGGGAAAAAAAATTCTGATCTCATGGCAGATGGTGGGTTGTTCTTATCTTCTTTTATTTTAAGGTTGTGGAGATAATGTGTGACCTTATTTTGCCTCAAATATTGTTCATAGTATTTTGATTTTGCTTTCTATTTGATCTGACTCTATTATGTGGGGTTTCAGAGAGATATAAAATTTATGCTGTCACTGCTGTTATCTCACCATAGATATCATTATCTATATCAATAGTTATGTCTATCATCTAGCTCTACATCAAGGAGTCCTGGTGGTGCAGTGATTAAAGTCCTTGGTTGGTATCCAAAACATTGGCAGTTCAAACCTTCCAGCTGCTCTGCAGGAGAAAGATGTGGCAGTCTGCTTCTGTAAAGATTTTCAGCCTTGGAAACCCTATGGGGCAGTTCTACTCTGTCCTATAGTGTTGCTATGAGTCAGAACTGACTCAATGACAATGGGTTTGGTTTGTTTCATCTATATATATATATATATATAATCTCCTGCCTACAGATAAAGTTATTGCCTATGTGGTAATATGTGAAAATTGAAACTATGGCCAAGAGGGATCAAAAGGGAGGGGTTTCATGTCTTTTTAAGACTTGCTATTTTTAAACAAAGTTTCAGTGAATTATTCACTGAGTAATTCAACAAATATGTAAACTACTGATACCAAAGCATCTTAAAACCCTACAAAGCACATGAGTTTATCTCTAGTTTGATGTTTCAGGTTTCAGTAGATTCAGTTATTTCTGAGTGTCCAAAGATGTTATATTTGTGATTATTTGATAATTTAGAGAGATTTGTGTGTTTTCCTTTTCATATAATTCAGAATATTTTCAAATTTTATCTGTAATTCCTTCTTTGCACCATGCATTATTTAGAAAAGTATTCTTTAATTTCCCCAGTATGGGGATTTTCTAGAATTCTCTTCGTTATTGATATCTAATTTAATTCGTTTGCTCTCATAGATTATGATATATATGATGTCAGTCATTATAAATTTATTGATACTTAGTTTCTAGCCTAACATATGGTCTATCCCAATTCATTTTCTGTGTATACTTGAACAGAATGTGTGTTCTGCTGTTACTGGCTGGAGTGCTCTATGGATGTACATCAGGACAAGTAGCTTGGCAACATTGTTTAGATCTGCTATATACTTTTTATGATTTTCTGTCTTTTTGTTCTTTCCATATTAAGAAAAGAATACTTAAATCTCAAACTCTTATTTTCTTTCTTTTTAATTTTTCTTTCAATTGTGTCGATTATTCCTTCATAAATTTTGAAGCTCTGTTTTGCATGTAAATTTAAATCTCTGCTTTCATATAAATTTATAATCATCATGTCTTCTCCTATACTGATAACACTTTTTTTTTCTGTAGTAATATTTCTTGTTTAAAAGTCATTTTTTTCTACAACCACTTCAGCTCTCTTATGCTGGATATTTGCATGTATATTTTTCCACCTATTTGTGTCTTTGAATTTAAAATGCATTTCTTATCTCTTGTGAATAGCATATAGTTGGAGACTACTTTTTAAAATCACTGTGACAGTCTCATACATTTGATTGGTATTTAGTCTTATCACATTTACCAATATAGCCAGATTTAAATCTGCCATTTTGCTGTTTGTTTTCTATTTATCTCATTTCTTTTTCATTCTTTCATTCATCCTTCTACTGCCTTCATTTGTATGAAACAATATTTTAGCATACTATTTTAATTCCTAGGTTGTCTATTTAACTACAATTCTTTGTATTTTTTCATCTGTTGTTCTAGGGAATGCAATGTACATCTTTCACTTCTGATAATCAACTTCTAGTTAATACTGACTTATTTCTGGAAATAGAAGAAATTTGCAACCCATATAATCCCATTCTGCCATGGATACCTTTGTTTTTGTTATATATATTACCTCTACATACATTATGAGCCCAACAACACTGTGATAATTTTTCCTCTAAAGCGTTATGTCTTTTCAAAAAGCTAACAGAAGAAAAGGCATGTGTGTATCTATAGACATAGGTATGCAGTCTTTTTTTTTTTAATCTTTTGAAGAATTTACCATTTCCAATGCTTTTCATTCTATTCCTTCTTGTTGATCTGAGTTACCATATAGTATAATTTCTTTCCAATTTAAAGGAGTTTTTTTTTAGCATTATTTTTTTATAGCTCAGATATGTTAGCCAGGAAAAAAAAAATCTCCGATGTCATCTGGAAGTGTCTTTATTTTGCCTTCATTGGGAAGGACATATTCACTCGATATGGAATTCTTTGTTGACAGATTCTTTTTCAACTCTTAAATTATGGTATTTCAATATGTTCTGGCCTCCATTGTTTCTGATTTCAAGGCTGTCATTAATTGTATTGTTGTTCACCTGCATGTCATATGTTGCTTTTCTCTTTTCTGTTTCAAGATTTTCTCTTTATCGTCGAGTTTTAGCAGTTTTATTATGATTTATCTGGATGTGTTTTATTAAGATATTTTTGCATCTTTAAATTAAGATTTCTCATGAAATTTGTGATGATTTTAACCATTATTGCTTGAATTATATTTTGTCCATTTCTGTCTCTCTTCTCCTATGACTTTAATTACATGTATGTTAGAATGTTTGATATTGTCTCACAGATACCTGAGGTTTACTCCTATATTTTCAATCATATTTTTCTTTGATATTTTGTTTAGATTGTTCCTGCTATTTTTAAAATAGGCTGACTGCCTAGGAGTTTCCTTGTGCCTGAATATTTGAATGATCGACCAGTTCTTTTAGGCAGAGGTTATGCTTAGACACTTCAGGCCTTCTACTCTCTGCTGCCCAAGGTATATGTAGGTTCAGGGTAATATTCAAGGGTATGGTAAGTTTGCAAGACTCATCCATCATACAGTGGTATCTCCATTCAACATTCACCTCTGTAACTAGTAATTTTCTTCCAAAAAACTAAACCTACTGCCATCGAATTGATGGCAACTCATAGTGACCCTTTATAATTTTGTAGTTTTCTTAAGGTATAGTAATTTCTGGTTTGCCTTACACTAAAACTATAGCCCATTTGTGATCCAGTCTTTATGGAAAGAAGCTCTGCTATTAGACAACCCATCTTGGATGATCATCGGTCTTCATGTTCTGTCTGCGGTGTTTCATAAGGCTGTGAAAGTGGAAGTCCACTTTGAAACCAAGTGTGGCATTGAAACCAAACCAAACCCACAGTCATTGAGTCAATTCCGACTCACAGCAACCCTAGAAGACAAAGTAGAGGTTCTCCATAGGATTTCCATGGTTTTAAGTCTTTATGGAAGCAGACTGCCTCATTGTTCTCCCATTGAGTGGCTGGTGGGTCAAACTGCTGACCTTTTGATTAGCAGCAGAATGTGTTAACCACTGCACCATCAGAGCTCTCTGGTTTTGGAAGTTATTGCTAAAAGCTTAACCTGGAGCTCAGTCTTTAGTACTATGAATGATACTTATGCTGTTTAATTATCTACATAACATTTCTTCTGATTGAACTAGCAAAAGTGAAAATAATTTCTTCAATGGAACCCTGAATAAGACAGAAGATGTAACCTAATTATTCTACTTTAAGTTATATGTTGAGATTTACTTTGTGGCTTATTAATTAGTTCTTGAAAAATCTCACAGACATAAAAAAAATCTGTTCTCTGTTTGTATGCATATTGTCTACATAATCATTTAAATTTAGCTATTGAGTTTGAAAAAGTAACCAAAAAGTGTTTAGTAAAATTTTTCACTTTGTCTCTTCCTGTATTACTAAATGTTCTTTAATTTATTTATTTGGATATTAATTTATATGATATAAAGTTTTTATGACTGAAATCCTAAACTCAATTCCTGTGCTATGGAGCCTAAAGCCTGATATTTGTTCCCTTCATCCATATAAAATTTGAACACCTTTTTCTCATTTAATGTTTTATGCCTCAAATTCTTTTTTTAGTGCATTTTATTGAAATATAATTTATGTACAGTGAAATACACAAAACTAAAATGACATAGGTCAATGCATTTTTTTTTGCAATTTTTTTTTTTTGCAGTGTTCCCTCCCCTCCCACCCCTGGCAACCAACAAAGAAAGTTTCCCTCCATATATAAACCTTTCCTTGACCTTCCACAACAATGAACTAATGCTATATTTGTCCTTCTGTGATTGACTTATTTCACTCAGCATAATGTCCTCCAAGTTCTTCCATATTATGTGGTGTTTTGCAGACTGTACATTATTCTTTAGTGCTGCATAGGATTCCATTATGTGGATATGCCACAGTTTGGTCATCCACTCTTCTGCTATAAATCTTAGAGATAAGTCCCTTGCCAGATATGTAATTATCAGCAAATATGAATTTGTTGCTGTCATTTTTGTTATGTGCTTTTTCGTGGTGTCGATTTCTTTGTTCCATATAATTTTCCATGCTGAGCTCATTTTGTTTATGAATTGTGTTATCACTT
>NW_006921840.1:552065-552707 GCF_000298275.1 Orycteropus afer afer | reverse complement strand
TACAATACTTAAAATTTCCATATTGTTTTGTTATTTCCAATAAATTGAAAAACTTTTAATCTATTTTTTCTACTATTGGTTACCATTGCCATAAATATTATAAAGGATGTACCTATCTCTATTTCCTTATAGTTATGAGGGTTGGAATAGTATCAACTGATACACTTTCTTCTCTCCCTCACTTCCCAAAAATTGATATTATCATTTGTGGATTTAAAAAATTTAAACTATTTTACCATTTTTAGTTCATATATGTTGTTTCTCATGAATTAATTTTAATTTCTTCTGTATCTCATAATCATATTGATTATGCTTTTGTGACATTGACCCCATGTTACATTTATTTTATTGCTTGTCATTGTTGAAATTTTATAGAATTTTTTTTCCTTTTAGAATTCATTATTCTATTTAACTCTCAGTTAGCTAGAGTAGTTTCTTGGGTAATTTTTTAAATAAAAGGATATTAAGTTTTTACATTTTATTTCTCTGAATAACAGAGAGTATCTTTATGTGGTTCTTATAAATGGACAATTTATTAGCTAGGCATATACTTTTTTTTTTTATTAGGATTTGGGTGAAGATTTACAGAGTAAATTCACTTTTCATACAGCAGTTCACATATACTTTGTCTCATGTCATTGA
>NW_006921840.1:545119-549075 GCF_000298275.1 Orycteropus afer afer | reverse complement strand
ACGTTGCTAAATCCCTCAATTAGTTCCAGTAGTTTTTTGATTGAATCTCTTGGGTTTTCTAGGTATAGGATCATATCATCAGCAAATAGGGATAGTTTGATTTCTTCCTTACCAGTTTGGATGCCTTTGATTTCCCTTTCTTAGGCATATACTTTTGAGTCACATGTTTTTTCCTCAATGTTTTTAGGTGTTTCACCTTTGTATTACAATATTTCACATTAGTGGTAGAAATACTGAACTTGGATCTGGCTTTTTCCTTTTTAAGCAAACTTTTTTATGTATGTATAAGGAGCTCTGGTGGTGCTGTGGTTAAAACATTGGACTGCTAACCAAAAGGTTGGTGGTATGAACCCACCAGCCACTCCATGGAAAAAAAGATGAGGCAGTCTGCTTCCATGAAGATTTACAGCTGTGGAAACCCTATGGATCAGTTCTCTGTCTTATAAGGTCACTATGAGTTGGAATCGATTCAGTGGCAGTGGGTTTGGGTTTATGTATGTATGATTGTAGGTATTTATTTCTCTGAAAAATAAGAAAATTATTCAAATATAGGAAAGTGTTTTTACTTATTTTTCCTGATACTTAGTGAGTCTTTTTAATCTGAAGAATCAAATTATTATTCAGCTGAGAGCAATGGTCTTTTATTATTTATTTGACAAGTTACTTATTTTTGTTCTGTTCTTTATTTCTAGAATTATTACTATTCAGAAGTTGTAATTAGTAGAAATTTTTATTCTTCTCATGTATAGTTTTACTTTTTCATTAGCATTTGAAAACATTTTTCAGTTTATCTACCTGACTCAATTTTCTAGAACACCCACTCTGTTGCCATAGTGGTTATTGCCGTTTAACTTTTTTTTTTTTTAATTGTGATTCAGGTGAAAGTTTACAGAGCGTATTCATTTGCCATTCAATAATTCAAACACATTTTGTTTCATGACATTGATTGCAATTCCCACTTCCTCCCTGTAGGTACCTCTTCCCTGTGTCCTTCTTCCCTATCCATTCCTGTCCTCTGACTATCGCCCTGTGCAAATGTTGCTCTTCTGATTTCCCATGGTTGATTGTGATAAGGAGTGCACCTACCTGGTGTAAATGTTTACCTTATAGGCCTGTCTGTTGTTTGTCTGGAAGCCACAGGAGTGATTTCAATTCCAGTCCTGAAGGGTGAGTAGAGACCATAGTCTTGAGGATTTCACTAGGTTCTTTCAGAACAATAGTCTCTTTTTTTATGATTTTAAGTTTTGTTCCACATTGCTCTCCCACTCTATCCAGGATCTCCAGCACTGATCCATTTCCGAGAGGTTAACAATGGTAGCTGGGCATCATTTAGTTCTTCTGGTGTCATGGTCATATAGGCTGAGGTTTGCATGGTCCACTAGTCTCTTGGACTAATTGTTTCCATGCATCTTTGATTTTCTTCATTCTTCTTTGCTCTGGATAAGGAGAGAGCAGTTGTTGCATCTTAGATGGCTGCTTGCAAACTTAGAAGACCCCAGTGACTACTCACCAAAGCAAGATGTAGAACAATGTTTTTGTGTAACGTGTTATGCCAATTGAGCTTGATGTCTCCTGTAACCATGGTTGCTAGTGCACAGGCCCTGTGACTCACTCCCTCAAATAGTTTGACTGTGGCTAAGAAGTTACCATAACTTTACCCTATAAGCTGTATTTTATATATATGGGAATCCTTATAGTACATACAAATACATATGTAGAAATGTCATCTGCCAAACTTTTATATGGTCATAGGTGTAGTCCCTTCTGCTTACCCATACCTGATCATTTTGCCTGTCTACCTAGGTATCCAGCCGTAGGTTAGTGTTTGTCATTGCTGATAATGCAGTAGTATATTTACCTTTGTTGCCTGCACCATTGCCATTTAACTTTGATTACTGTGCTTTAACCTGAAGGCAGTATTTTTGAATCTCAGAATGGCTTCTTGTGGGTGAAATATCTTTTCTAAATATATTTGTTCTTTCTTTGGTTTCATCTCTTTCATAATGTAACTTGCTCCCTGACTCTTCTGCTCAGGACCTTATTTTGAACAAACAAATTTCAAAAATATATCCAAATTTGTTCTCTGATTTTACAGGCTTCTGGGGAGAGATGTCTATGATTTGTTGTTGGCTGCAGTGAAAAATTGTTGTATTATTGAAATAATTCAGTTACTATTAAAAGGAAATAGGGAAAATTAAAGTTTTATATTGTATTTCTCAATTTTTATATTGAAAATAATAAGAAGAAATATTGTGAAAGGCAACCACAGAATGGATTCTATTTCATGCTCATTGCTGAAGCCCTAAATTAACAGGTGTTCTGCCTCCTTTGCCAATTGGAAAAATAGCATTCATTAGAAACCACCCTGGCCATTCTTCTTATGTTACTTAGCACACAATATACACTAAATATAAATTTGAGGTAGGTGACACAGTCTTCCATTCCCTGTATCTGCTTTAGTAAAATTTTCACTTAATGAACAGAAGCTTCTATAAGATATCCAGTAAGTTTGTGTGAATTACCAAAATACATACAGTCTGAACGAATGAGTTATAATGTCTCCATTACTATCAGGCTTCCCTTGCTCTTGCCTTGCCATCCCCTTTGATTGATTTTTCTCCATAGGACTTATACTTTGCATCATATTTGATAATATGCTTATTTTCTTTGTTTACTTTTCTCCTTAGCTAACTAGAATGTTAGCACCATGAGTGCAAGGATTTTTGTCTGATCTGTTTATTGCCATATCCCCAGTATATAGAATAGTGCCTGGCACATAGTATGTGTTAAGTATTTTCCAAATGAATTAAGTAATATGAGTTAATAAAAAAGATAGCAAATCCATGTAATTTCAACAAATAGAGAACATCCAGTTAAAGTTGATATTTTTGTTTTTATGTTTCGGAGTTTCATTCATTTGGAAATTTTTTGATGGGGAGGATAAGTAAGTCAGTAGTCTCAGTGTGCCAATTTTTGGTTACCAAGTGCCGCTCTGACAGGAATATACCACAAATGGGATGGCTTTAACAAACAGGAGTTTATTCTCTTACAGTTTGGAGGCTTTAAGTCCGAGTTCAAAGTGCCAGGCTCTAGGGGCCCTCAACCTTGCACTTAAGATCTGCCCCCTGGTCCTGGCCAACTGAAATTGGAGGTTTTCTTCACTCAGACAGCTGCTGGCTGCTGAGGCTGACAAACCCAAGGCTAACAAGTGAAAAGGCACAGTCCCAATGTTACCAAACAACATGGCAGGGCATTGATTCAAGTCCATTGAAAGTCTCAAGATTGGCAGAGCATGGCATGTTGCTGAACAATAACACAGCTGCATGTAGGGTTCAAGTGTGCCATAAGCTAGAGACTATTCCCAAGGCTGCTTCTTACATATGGGAAGCAGACCCCATCCCTAAAGTAGCTACTCAGCTGCTTGTGGTAGATCCCAGCATTGAGTTGATTGCCAGTCTCATCATTGGGAATAACTTCTACCAGCTGCCCAGCCACTCAACCAGGCCCAGCCAAATTGACACACAACCTTAACTACCACAGCCACTTTAATTGGAAGTGTTTATTGTGTATATAGAGTGGTGTTCTAGAATGACTACACTGATGATAATGTGAAATATGAGTTTGTCTGGGGCAAGGCCATCTCTAGCCCATATGATCCTTTGTGTGAATTGAGAAGAAGACTTCCATCTTCCAGCTCAATATAATCTATCCTGTTCAGTCAAATAACTTGGCAAGTAGAAGATGAGATAGAGTTCATTCCTTACTAATGCTTCTTAGGCAAGTCACAGGTATCACCTATACAGCCATATGAGGAAACCCCAGGGACAATGTGGAATGGGTTAGTACTGGAGGCAGATCAAAAAGTACTTAAGTTCTTAAGGAGTGGATGAAGGGAACAAATGAAACTTTGTGGCAAGTGATCATGGGAGAGTTGGAGTATGTAGAAGTTGAATAAG
>NW_006921840.1:532433-539509 GCF_000298275.1 Orycteropus afer afer | reverse complement strand
GAGATAAGTCCTTTATCAGATATGTCATAGGCAAATATTTTCTCCCAATCTCTAGATTCTCTTTTTACCCTTTTAACCAAGTCTTTCAATGCACATAAGAATTTAATTTTTAAAAGGTCCCAGTCATCTAGCTTCTCTTGTACCACTTGCACATTCTGGGTTATGCTTGATAGTCTATTTATGCCATAAATTAGGGCTCCTAGATTTGACCCTATTTTATCTTTGATGAATTTTATAGTTTTGGGTTTTACATTTAAGTCTTTGATCCAGCTTGCATTTGTTTTTGTGTATGGGGTGAGATATGGGTCTTGGTTCATTTTTCTAAGATCCAGAGTTCTTTATACTGTATACTTGAGTAAATAGTTTTGACATAATTCAAAGCAGAAAATACAGAAAGAAGACAACACTTAAAATATGAGAGTAATTCCAACTAAGCATATAGCGAATTTGAGGCATTGGTAGAAAATCACATACAGATATATGTTTGACAAAAGCATTTGTTATCTCTTGTTCAAAACAAGCAAACAAACTGATGTTACTATTACATCAGAATACCCAAGGTAACTTATAAGTTTTTCTGTTGACTACATAAAACAGGGAATAATTCATGACAGTATGCCAGCTGAATTCACATACACATATGGAATCATCCAGGGAGCAATAATTGATGAAGAACAAAGCAAGGCCAAAGATAGACTCTAGGTAAAGGAGTAAGCAGAGTTTAAATGTCCAGGAAAAGAGAATCAGAAAGAGAGTTCTAAAAAGTCAGAAGAAAGCTAGAAAAATTAAGTTACGGAAATGAAACCATAAGTGTATAAAGAAGAAAAACATGCCCCATGGTATAGGGACAAGAGGGAATGAGAAATAAGAAGTCCTTGGATTTAGCTGTTAGGGATTTGGGTTGATGATCATTTTCAAAACAGTAACTTTATTGATTATAATGTAGAAAATTTATATTGGAGAAGACTCAGCTGTAAATGGAAAGTCAGGTGAGCAAAGACATAATATCTAAATGATACTCTCTCAAGCATTCAAGGAGAGAGAAGGTGATATCTAGTTGTTTGAGGTTAAGAATGGGAATGTTAGTTGATGTCCACCCTATACCAGGTACCGTGCCAGACATATTACATATGCATTGCATCATCTATTTCTCACAATAAGATTAAGAGATAGACTTTTTAATGTAATGTTGCTTTCACAAATGACAACACTGAGTCAGAAAGCTTAAGTAATGTGCAAGAGGCTGCATAATCAGTGATAAATCTAGCATTTGAAACTAATTCTTTGTCATTTCCCCTATGCCATGTTTTCATCTGTTGTATTAAAGGAAACTTTGATTTTGTCAGTTTATTTAAGCTATTGATTGTTTTGATGAAAAGATATGAGCATTTATCAACTATTCATATTTGCAGTGTGCATCAGGGAAGGAATAACTAAAAGGAGGATGAGAGGGAAGGAGGGAGAAAAAGGATTTAAAAAGAGAAAGTGTGTAGTGTATCAATTAAAATCCTACGAGAGAGAGAGGGTTGGGACAGGAATGCACAAGTAGAGAAGCTAGCAGTGGAAAGTAGGGGTAGATCATCCTTTAAAATCAGCAGGAGAAAGGAGTGGCTGGGTAAGGATATCTGAAATATTAGAGGTAGAAGTTATGAGAATTGAAGTTGTAAGCCATTAACTTAGGGAAAAAAAAGGCATTGGAAACTGTGTAAAAATACTTTTTATGGAGTTGTAAAAGGTCTGGAGTTGTCTAGTATATAAAGAATGATAAAAAACCAAATCAAATCCACTGCCATTGAGTCAATTCCAACTCATAGTGCCCCTATAGGACAGAGTAGAACTGCACCATAGCTTTTCCAAGGCTGTAAATTTTTTTTTAATTTAATTTTTATTGTGATTTGGGTGAAAGTTTATAGAGCAAATTCATTTCCCATACAGCAGTTCATACACATTTTGTTTCATGACATTGACTATAATTCCCCACTTCCTCCACATAGTTACCTCTTCCCGTGTCCTTCCCTCCCACGCACAAGGCTGTAAATCTTTACGGGAGCAGACTGCCTCATCTTTCTCATATGGAGTGGCTGGTGGGTTGAATCCACTGATCTTTTGTTTAACAGCCCAATGCTCTAACCATTGTGCCACCAGAGCCCCTAAAGAATGATACAAAATCAAATTTGCTATATAATACTTTGATTATTTTCTCAGCAAAATATAAATAATTTTGTTTTATATAGATGTATGTAGGGAAGCAAGAATGGTCAGACTTCTTTCACCTACTTTGGTTATGTTGTCAGAAGGGACCATTCATTCCCTGGAGAAGGGTTTCATGCTTGGTAAAGTGGAGGGTCAGTGAAAAAGGGGAAGGCTCTCAACCAGATGGATTGACACAGTGTCTGCAACAATGAGCTCAGGTATAGTAAGGATTGTGAGGCTGACACAGGACCAGGCAGTGTTTCATTTTGTTGTACATAGGGTCGCTATGAGTTAGAGCTAACTCAATAGCACTTAACAACAACAACAACAACAACAACATGTATGTATGTATGTAAATAGGTTTGTGTGTATCACAAACAAAATGACTGTAGTGGCATATAATTTTAATAAATGTTAGAATCAGTGGTCATTTATGTTAAATCAAATTATTAAGTTTATAAATAGCCTTTTAAATAATTTAAAGATGCACCCACCTTACTTGCCTTTTGACTTTCAAAACACATTACCCAGAGTTCTTAATTACTTACTCAGACTCTGTTAAAGTTTATAATGGCTATGAACATCATGCCAGAGATGTTGTACGCAGGCATTTACTTTACTAAATATTTGGATTGTTCAAATAGATTAACACACACACACACACACACACACACACACACATACCTGTGATTTCCAAAACAAAAAATATACGGCACTGTTGGGATAGCTTTTTGATGCTTCAGAGGAGGAAATAATTTTAGGCTAGAGGGAAGTAGTTGCACTGTAGTTGCTATCTTTTTACTTTGTGTTGGCACCTTCAGTTCCTCAGCCTCAACAATGATAAGTGTCATGTTTTAAGAAGGGACATCTGAGCAATAGACATGCCAAAATGAGCTCACAGGAAAAACCATGACCTGCCTGATAAGAATAAAAGTATTTTGTCAAGTGCTTGGATAGAGTCCGTTGTCTCTTGTAGTGCCTCTTGTGTTTCAAACTTTCCCCCAGAGTTTCTAATGGTTTCTAATCCCTGATACATTGAGTTAAATTATTTTTAATATGGTACAGTATACCAGGAGTAGGCAAGGTGATGCTGAATATCTTTTAATGTTTTGAAAAGAAATATAGGTTCTTTCAGTTTCAAGAAAAATTGTATTTTACTGGAATTCAGAGAATACCAAAAGAAAGATTACAGTAGAAAATATTAGATATCTTCCATAATTAAAACAGTTATGAACCCAAATGGGGTTTTAATTCTGTGTTTTATTGTGCTACAAGTTTGTATAACAAAAAATTTACCAGTTCAACAATTTCCACATGTATAATTCAGTGACATTAATTACATTCTTTCTGTTGTACAGCCCTTATCCTTTTCAGACTTATTTCACCATCATTGATATAAACTGTGTCCACTAACTAGTGACACCTTCTTTCTCCCTCCCTCTCCCTCCCACTGTTGGCCAGCACTAATAAAATTTGGTTTCTATATATTTGCCTATTTCATATAAGTGAGATCATGCAGTATTTGTCCTTTGGCGACTGACTTGTTACTCTCAGTACGATGCTTCCAATGTTCTTATTGTGGCATGTATAAATACTATATACTTGAATGAATGTTCCTTCTATTCGAAGACATTGAGGATCCTTAATGAGCCACCAGGAGGTTAGTATGATGCCAACATTTGCCAATTATATCAGGAATGCTGATGCATTAGAATAGCACTTTGATTTTTCATATGTGGTGGTTTTTCAGTTTATAAAGTAGCTATTTTAATAGCTTTGGAAAAGGGAGAAAACTTCCAGTACTTCTCTTCAGAGAAAGCAAATAATATAGTGTTGGTATGAGAGACAAAGAAAAAAATAAAGAATGCTGCATCATTTTAAACAGTATTGTTCCTATTAGTAGGATGCATTTGTAGACTTCACTTAGTATCCTCAAATAGCTCTGCAATTTTCTCCATGTATAAAATTCAATTAAAATATGCTTTAAAAATGAATAACTTGTTATGTATGTTTTATAAGATTTTTTAAAAATTAATAATGTGCTTATTTGAAAATATATTAGCCATCAATGTCTTTCAGACAAGTGAAATCAACCACAAATGCATTTTGTATATTCTTCTATCATTTTTGTTGAAGTCAACCAATTATTTTAAGAGTCTCTGTTTATTAAAAACATACGGAAAGGTCTAAATTTCCAGGAAATTCAATTGAAATAGAAATCTAATTAATTTAAAAATAAATCATTATGAGTTACATTAAATTCATAAACTACTAAACTTTACGAATAGGTCCAAATAAAATTTTAAAGTAGTTTCATTCATTTTATTAGTTGGAATGGTTTTCAGTAGACTGGCTAAACATATATATATGTAACTGAATATTTAAATTACTGAGAATGTTTTAGAAAACAGTATATCTGGTCATTTTCTTATCAGCAAGAGATTTCAGTATAATATAATGGACCAGTGGGACTAATTCAGAAACCTAGGTGAATTCAGTATAAACATAAAATAACCATGCTGCTTGTTATTTGCTCCTATTATTTTACTAGGTTTTCTTTATAATTAGAACTTATGTCTGTATTCAATTAAAATGATGATTCTCTTTTACTGACTATACAGTTTGTAGCAAGAGATATATGATGATGGTAGACAAATTCTTTTATTAACCTTCAAATATTTTATAATGTATTTGTTGAATGTTGCCTACACTGGTCAGGAATCATTTCCCATCATGTCATAAGTCATCCTCTATATCTTCCCTTTCTTTTTTTCAGAGCCTCAAAATTATCTGACCAATCAGTCTAGTGAGGTATGTATTTAATTGGCATCATGTAACTCCATAATTGCAAGACTTTCATATCATTGTAACTAGTGACCATGTTAGGCAGTACATTGAAAGGTTTGCAAGTCAAGCCAACAGATCTTCAAAAAATGGACAGTAGCACATATGAGAAATTTTTAAAAGTAGTTTTATTTTAATTAGACTCTTTTAAGTTGTTATTTTTGTTATTGTTAAATGGACCCTTACAGGAATAAACACTGCTTACGAAAAGTAACCATGAACAGGAGCCAGAAGTTCCTTATGGTTATTAGGTTTCTTGAATAGATGACTTTGATTACTTTGGTGACCATGCCATTAAATATCTTTTAATGTGAATCCCTGGTGTATTTTATTGTTACAGAATATTTTTATGGGAGGAATAAGTGCTTTAGACACTTCTGTGAACAAATAAACATAAAAGTTTTAGTAGGCTTTGCTTGTGACTGGCAGGGTTTATTTAACAGTTCCATTTGTGAAAGGCTTGGGGATAAATAAAGGTTTTGCTCTGACGTTTTATCTGTAGAGATCTTCAGGTCATAAATATAATGTGCTAATAGGAAACAGTTTCCATAGGAGATGAATCAAAAGAATATCAATGTGATATCCACTAAAGATTTTATTGGAGTTTAGAGTCGTTTACAAAAGGCTTGTTATTGTTTGTGGGTTTTTTTCCCCTGAAAATCAGGCAAAAATGAATGTACTTCCTATGGGCATCCTACAGATCTATAACAGACACAACAGTTCTGGTTTTGCTACCCTTCAACGATGCATCTAAAATTAATTCCCACAAAACCTACCTGTGACCCACAAGGTTTGCTCTAAAAATGGTGAAGTCTTTTGGAACCTTTTTCGATTTCAATCTATGGGAATAATTAGTGCTTCACTCTACAATGAATACAGAATGTATAACTACTAATGAAATATTATAACTGAATGAAATATTATACTCCAGAGACAATTCTCTAGAAAAGATACTATGCTGGTTTGACTGAGAAAGGGAAACACGAACAGCCAAAAGCACATACGATTAAACTATGAGAATGTGGAGACACAGTCACAGTCTTTATTTTACTGATCAAAAAACTGAGGCCTAGAGGAAAGAAGGGCACTCTGGTAGCATAGTGCCTAAGGGACTTGACTGCTAACCAGAGGCTGGCGGTTCAAACCCACCAGCCACTGCTCAGAAGGAAGATGGGGCAATCTGCTTCTGTAGTGATACCACCTCGGAGGGGTTACTATGAGTTGGGTCCGACTCACTGGCAACAACCAACCAGAAGGAAAAAGAGGCCTGGCTGGTAGCAGTGAAGGGGCTTCAGATGATGGAAAGCTGATATTTTCTATTCCGTGGAGGTTAATGGGAATATCCACACTACCCAGCTGTCAAATGTTGATTTATTTATTTGTATTCACTATCACCAAGTTGACTTTTGCATAAGGATTTGTAGTAGAGATGCTGGGAGGCACACATAGAATAAGAAGATGATGGCAAAGATCATGTCTTGATTTCCTGGTGCTGCCAGAACAGAAATACCACAGTGGGTGGCTTTAAAGAATAGAACGTTATTTTATCACAGTCTAGGAGGCTAGAAGTCTGAATTCAGGGCACCAGCTGTAGGGCAACACTCTCTCTGTGTCAGATCTGGGGGAAGATCTTTGTTTATTTCAGTTTCTGTAGCTCCAGCGTTTCTCAGTTCCTTGGTGATGTTCAAGTGACTTCAACCACCCCTCCCTACCCCTCATTTGTGTTTATTCCTGTATCTGATGTGCTCTTTTCATATCTCAGAAATGACTAGGTTAAGACACATGGTATACTGATAGGGAAGGAGCTCTGGTAGCATAGTGCCTAAGGCTTTTGACTGCTATTCAGAAGACTGGCAGTCCAATCCCACTCCAAAGGAAGACCAGGTGATCTACTTCCGTAGTGATACCACCTTGGAAACCCAGGGAGGAGTTGCTCTGAGTCAGATTTGACTTGATGACAGTGAGTTTGGTTCGGTTTGGTTGGTACACAGGTATGACCTCATTAGCATACCAAAGAAAGCCCATTCCTAGATGGGATT
>NW_006921840.1:521247-532312 GCF_000298275.1 Orycteropus afer afer | reverse complement strand
AGATATAAATCAATATCATAACATTCACCATATTAAAGTGTACAATTCGTTGGATTTTTATATATTCTAAGTTGTAAAATCATCATCACAATCAATTTTAGAACCATCCCAAAAGAAACTCCACATCCTTTAACCTTTACACTCCACCCCCCCCATTCTCCCCAATCTAGATGACCACAGGCAGCACAATGAATTGCTTTTATATGACCTTTCTAGCTATGATCTTGTAACTCCCACAAAATGATTGGCTGTTACTATGCCAATTGAGTGACTTACTTTTTTTACTTACTTTTTTTTGTTATCATCAATCTATAAACATGAAATTATTTGTCCCATCATTGATTTCTTTTCCTTGATCCTACTTCCTCCACTACCTTTTGTAGCCTATTTCTTTGCTCACTTTTTAAAGCAAGCCTTCTAAAAAAGTTGTTTATGTGCCACATCTCCAAAATCTACTGAGGGATTGGTCAGTCTGTGATCCTGCTGGGAATACTATGCCTTGAAATTGACATGGAGTAGGCTTTTAGACATATTGCATTGGCAAATATTCTGCAAAAGACCTCTTTCAAGTGCTGAGGAGCAAAGATGTCTCCTTGAAGACTAAGGTATTCCTAACCCAAGCTATGGTATTTTCAGTCACCTCATGTGCATGTGAGAGCTGGACAATGAATAAGGAAGACGGAAGAAGAGTTGATGCTTTTGAGTTGTGGTGTTGGCAAAAAAATCCTGAGAGTACCATAGACTGATAAAAGAACTAACAAATCTGTCCTGGAAGAAGTGCAGCAAGAATGCTTCTTGGAAGCAAGAATGGCCAGACTTCTCATCTACCTTGATCATGTTGTCAGAAGGGACCATTCTCTGGAGAAGGATATCATGCATGGTAATGTGGAGGGTCAACAAAAAAGGGGAAGGTTCTCAAGGAGATGGATTGACGGTGGCTGCAACATGGGCTCAGGTATAGCAGGGATCATGAGGATGGCACGGGACTGGGTAGTGTTGCATTCTGTTTTACATAAGGTCACTATGAGTCAGAGATGACTCAACGGCACCTAACAACAACACAACAGGCTTCTATTAAGGACCTCGGGTGGTGTAGTGGTGAAAGAGTTTACCTGCTAACCAAAATGTTTGATGGTTCAAACCCATCAGCTGCTCTATGGAAGAAAGATACAGCAATCTGCTTCCATAAAGATTTATAGCCTTGAAAACCCAGTGGGGGTTACTATGAGTTGGAATAGACTCAGTGGCAGTGAGTTTTTTTTGTAGTCTGAGAGCAGACCAGAGTTAGCACCTTACAAGGTGGCTAAAGCTATAGATCTTTATGGCCTAAACAACTGGAGGAGGGAGTTCATGGCAACCAAAGCCACTAGAAAGTGAGGGGAGGGGTAATGAAAGAGCCAAAGAAGGAGAGTGCCAACTTTTGTATATAAGATTTGTCCAAATTTCTGCATGACCACTGAACCATGGTTTGGAATGAAGAATATCATTACTGATGTTAGATGTTTTCTGGCTGAAAGCAAAGAATAACAGAAAGATGTTTACCTGTGTTTTATTGACTATGCAAAAGCATTTGACTGTGTGGATCATAATAAATTATGAATAACATTGAGAAGAATGATAATTTCAGAACACTTAATTGTGCTCATGAGGAACCTGTACAGAGACCAAGAGGCAGTAATTTGAGCTAAACATGGAGATAGTGTATGATTTAAACTCAGGAAAGGTATGTGTCAGGGTTGTATCCTTTTACCATAATCTGTATGTTGAGCAAATAATCTGAGAAGCAGGACTATATGAAGAAGAACATGGCATCATGATTGGAGGAAGACTCATTAATAACCTGCAATATGCAGATGACACAACCTTGCTAGCTGAAAGTGAAGATGACTTTTAGCACTTACTGATGAAGGTCAAAGACTGCAGTATTCAGTATGGATTACACCTCAACATAAAGAAAAGAAAATCTTCACAACCAGACAAATAAATAACATCATGATGAATGGAGAAAAGATGGAAGTTGTCAGGGGTTTCATTTTACTTGGATCCACTTTCAACACCCATGGAAGCAGCAGCCAAGAAATCAGATGACTTATTGCACTGGGCGAATCTGCTGGAAAGTACCTCTTTAAAGTGTTAAAGAGCGAAGATGTCACTTTGAAGACTGAGGTGCACTTGACCCAACCCATAGTATTTCCAATAGTCACATATGCATGTGAAATGTGGACCATGAACAGGAAGACTGAGGAAGAATTGATGCATTTGAATTGTAGTGTTGGTGAAAAATACTAAAAATAGTGACAGTTCCCTAGACTGCCAGAAGAACAGATCTGTCTTGGAAGAGGTACAGCTGGAATGCTTCTTAGAAGGGAGAATGACCAGACTTTGTCTCACATACTTTGGTCATGTTGTCAGAGGGTACCAGTCCTTGGAAAAGGATGTCCCGCTTGGTAAAGTATAGGGTGAGCAAAAGAGGGGAAGACCCTCAATGAGATGGATTGACACAGTGGCTGCAATGATAGGCTCAAGCTGTATAGCAAGGATTGTGAGGACAGTGCAAGACCTGGCAGTGTTTCTTTCTGTTGTGCATAGGATCACCATAGTTGGAGCTGACTCAATGGCACCTAACAAGTTAACATAAATCTTCCCATTACTTTCTTTGAGGAAATTCAAGAGAAAGCAATCAGAACTCCTCCCTTATATTATCATTGATTATATAAAGTCAAAAGATACAATTGAGTAACTACTATGTGCAATTATCTGTTCTAGGTAGTAGATGCTAGAAGCATGAATTGTCATCTTTACTCTTAAGGAACTTTCATTTCAGTGGTGGAGAAAGTTTTGTGCTGTCTGTGATGGGCAGCTTCTTTCCTACTTCTGATGATCCCTTCTATATAACCTGACGATTCCATCCATTATTATTACACTCAAGGACTTTCACTTTCTCCAGATGCAGAGGAGGAGGTATATGGACATGATTAAAATACTACTTAAGAGTAAACTGGGCATGCTTGACTCAGTTCCTTTTTCTCCTACTTCTCCTCTCAATAGAAATAGTATGTTGTTGTTGTTGTTATGTGCCGTCGAGTTGGACCAGACTCATAGCGACCCCTCCTTGGGTTTCCGAGGCAGTATCACTACGGAAATAGATTGCCCAACCTTCCTTCCAAGGAGTGGCTGGTGGGTTTGAACCGCCAGCCTTCTGGTTAGCAGTCAAGTGCCTTAGACACTATGCTACCAGAGCTCCTAGTGTAACTCCTAATAAATGTAATTTATTACATAAATGTAATAAATGTAATTTTAAATCTGTATTATTTTGCCATGTTCCAACACCTTTGTGATATGCTAACAGACCCTAATGAGGACAGTAAAAATCATTTAAATGAATTAGGTCATTTAGAATAAACTTGGCATTGCAGGCAAAGTATATCATTGTGTTAATTCTTGTTCTACATTACCTGGTTAATGTTTTAGCTATTAATATTAAAGTCAAAGGAAACTAACTGATGTTGGAATTACAGTTAAACATCATATAGACTTTTTTTTTTTTTTTTTAAAGATTTGACATCATGGACCATTTGAAATAATCTACTTCCGTAGTGATACTGCCTTGGGAACCCAAGGAGGGTTCGCTATGAGTCAGGTCTGACTCGATGGCACATAACAACAACAACAACATTTGCACCTACAAGAAGCTCTGGTAGTGCTGTGGTTAGGGCATTTGGCTGCTAACCAAAAGGTAGGCAGTTTGAACCCACCAGCTGCTTCACAGGAGGAAGATAAGGCAATCAATCTACTTCCAAAAGATTATAGCCTTGGACACTGGACGGGGGTCTCTCTGAGTCAGAATCAACTCGTTGGTAATGGGTATTTGCACCTACTCTTCACAGATCAACTATCTCGGCCAACATTTCACTTTAAGACAATAGTAAAAAAATCTACTCTCCAACTATTTGGTGCATTAATGAGGCAGCAGGCATGGTACAAAGGCTGCAGAGTGTCCCTTCCCTCAAGGAGGGTTTCCGGGTGGCCTCCAGGAAGTGGGGCGCACTTCCCTGCACCCTCAGCTTCCGTCTGCTGGCCAGCCTCTTGGTGGACACGCAGGCAGCACCAAGCCAATGGGCGCCTGTTCTGAGTTCCCAGCTCAAATGCAGCCTTAGGACCTGCAGTTCTAACTACTGTGAGGTGGGAAGGAAGGAAAGAAAGAGGCATCAAAGAGTGTTTGGAAGAAATAAGTGTGAATTTCATGACATCCCAAAGTGAGGAGAACTGGGTCTGAGGCCTCTGCTTCAGTGGGGCCAGGTGTGCGACCAGGTTGTCAGGGCCCTCTCAGGGAACCATGGCCTCAGTGAATCAGCAGGCCAAGCAGGCCGCAGGATCCTGAATGGCTTCATGAGGAAAGCTGCCCCAGTACAGGAGGATGGTGAAGTGGTTAAGCCGTGGAACATCCAGTCATACAGCCTGGCCTTATCAAGCTTTGTCTGCTCCGAGCCTCCATCTCCACAGAGGAATAATCTATAACTAGCCTCATCACAGTGATGAGCACATCAGTAAATGTTAGCTGTCATCATTTCCATGATCATATTTTCTAAATAAAAAATTCTGACAAATGGATGGTCTGACAACAGGAAAAAAAAAATGTCCATTTCACATAATGGCAATTTTTGCATAGCAATGTGATCTGTGGAACCAAACCATGTTGATATGTGATATGCTGGGAAAAATAAAAATGTTCTAGCTTAAGAACCTGAAAGTAATAATTATGATAAAATATTGAGTGAGTCTAGGTCTTGCTGGAAAGGTATATTTCTGGTATACTTAGGAAGTTCATATTGATGAAACTTAAATTTATTTTTGAGATGAATTAACTTAAAAATAGGCTATTTGGTTCAAAGAGATAACCACAGTTGATAAAACAAGTACACCAATGACCAGAATTAATTATATAAATGACTTTTCCTATTCAAAGAAATGCTATCATTATTCTTTCTACCCCAAAGCAAAGTTCTTTACTGCTTCTTAAAATCTAAAATCTAGGATCAGGGCTGCATTTTACACATGAAAGGATAGAGTTGTCAACCATCTCACTAATTAAGATTGCACAGAACAAAAGAAGACAATTTTGATTTTAAAAAAATACACTTCATTTTGAGCTCTGAAATATCCAACTAATCCATTTACATGAACCATGTTAATAGAATAATTACCACCTTGTCCTCCACCTCATACCAAGTAAGCCGTATTTTTTGTTTCCTGACTATTAAATCACAGTGAACACTGGTCTCACATTTCAGACATTCTGGTGTAAGTGTACATTGCATTGCATAATAAAGCATATTTATTTGAAGCAGTCATTTTCCTGCTTTTCATATACCATACCCTCCACAGATTAAGCACTAATTCATAACAGATCTCCTAGGAGAAAATGTGAAGTAGCTACTGTGAGAGTGGATCTTTGGTCATGATGTTGTTGTTGTTAGCATAGCAACCCTATGGACAACAGAACGAACACTGCGCGCTCCTGCACCACCCTCACAATCTTTGCTATACCTGAGCCCTTGCAGCCACTGTGTCAACCCATCTCGTTGACGGCCTTCCCCTTTTTCACTGACGCTCCACTTTACCAAAAGCATGCATGCTATCCTTCTCCAGGGAATGGTAGGCATATTTACACTATTGAAATATATTAAGATGTGAAGTTGTTTGGTGGTAATTTTCAGAGCCCAGATCTCCAGTTCTCCAAATCTTTAGTTGCTAGGGTTAATTATTAACATATGTTACATTGTTTGACCCTATCAACTGAGCAGTCAGAGCCTTCCGTCTTTGTCTCGACACCCACAAAATGTAAGGGTCCTGCCACTGTAGCCAGGACAATCCCTTGATCAACTTCATATATTTCTAATTTAAAGACCTAAGATTTTGCTCATGATAGTACAACCATTAAAAATTCCTTCTTCCCTGGTAATCTAATTCTATGACTTTCCCCACCTTCTATTAGAAAATTCACCATCTCCAGGAAAGTATTTTCATCTTCAGAAAAATTGATAAACCTCATTATACATCATTCATTCTCTTTGTCTGGGTCTTCTCAGAACTTCAGTACAGGTATACATGACTTAATGTCCACCATAAACCAAAAAAAAAAAAAAACCTCTCTGCTGTAGAGTCGGCTCCAACTCATAGTGACCCCTCCTTGGGTTTTCCAGGTGATGTCCATCATACTTTCTATAGAAGAGACGTTATGTGATTTGGAAGTTGTGTAAACACCTGTGGGGGGTGGCACAGGGCTCCCAGATGCACTAGTGGGGGGCTTCAGTGCGTGTGCTGCTAGGGCTGCTCTCACTGCAGATACCTCATGTGAGCACTCTGTTACCACTTTCTCCGCTAAGCCAGCTGCAGGGAAGGCCAGCTTGTCCGTGAGAACCTGCCTGGAGAGGGGCAGAGCAGGCCAAGGGGGTTGAGGGATCAGAGCCAGGTCTAGGGCAACCTGGGATTATACCATTCCGTCTACATCCTACAGGACCACACTGAGTAAAACACAGGGACTAGACCTGGTGGGTCACAGGAGCCGAGGGGAACTGGTTGGGCATCTGGGCCTGGGCCTCCATCGCCACTGACTAGGTGGCTTCTGAGCCATGTGTAGCAGCTGGGCAAAAGTAGAGTTCCAACCTCAAGACAAGCTCTGGCATTCTGGCACTTAGACATCTGTGTGTCCTGGCCCACAGACATATATGTAGTCAGACATTGCCCAAAGGACATTAAGTGATGCATACCTGTACATAATTTATACATAACATACCTGTCATGACATAATCATTCTTTATTTGCTCACATGATACCCTTATAATCTGAATATATCTGGTCCTAGCTAGCACACATAATCATATAAGGGCCTGTAGTACTAATTACATACATTTTTATGAAGGACTAATTGCAGATATGAAAGAGTTACTGAAATATAACAATAACATTGCAGTAATTATAACATTGCTGGGCTTAGTAAAAAGTAAGCTTAGAGATATTAGGAATTATTTTACCTTCCCAAATCACCTAAGGAAAGACAAAAAGTGTTTGACATTCAGCTGCACTATTAAATCTCCAAAAAAAAAAAAAAAAAAAACTGGACAAAAGGTGCCCTATTACACTATTACATATTCTTTCTAGAAACTCTGGGTGATAGTTTGGTCTATTCTCTTTAAAGAAAAATGATAAAATCAAACTTTTTTTTTCATTTTTTTAAGCCATGAAAGCAAAATATTGCCTTCAAAGAGTAGTCACAATTTCACACAAGTGTTTTATAGGAAGAAAGCATGACCATTATAGAATGTCCTACTTGCGTGGAAAAATTCACAAGTGAAAAAAATTCTCACTGAGGCTTTGGAGTTTTGTTTTATATCCAAGTTACACTAGTCAGGTTCTCTGTACAAAGATCTACAGGCCTGTAGAAAGCAAGTCTGATCCAAAAGTATTTCTCCCTTAAGGTGTTAAATCCAGCATGCTCTAGATTTTCTCAAGTGTTAGCTTTGTGGCTAAGCATTGTAAGGCTGATGAGCAAGTGGTGTTATTCTAGTGATATTATATTAAAGAATCACATTAACCTCAACATACTCAGGATCCATTCATTGCTGATTTTTAAGTAACTAGCAATTACTGGATTGATAACCCTACAGCATTTTCTCTTTGTAATCTAAATGATAGAACCACTTAAGTTTTACAAAAGTATTTCAATGATTCCTAAAGTTTAGAGAAAAAAAGCATCCTCAAATAAAATTTTATAAGAGTTAAGATTTAGAGCAAGTAAAAAATTGAAAACATCAAACAATAGCATATTCTTTTTATGGTTGCAGAAATAATAGTAATAATAAGCGTAAGTGAAACTATTTACTTTTTTAAAGATCACTGACTGTGAATTTTATGTATGACTTTTTTTTTTTTTTGGTATGGTCTGTAACTGTTTGGATCAGTCAGTAAACCTTTGACAAAACCCATCCTGTAATTAGAGGAAGAGTTATTATTGGGTGGGGTATAATTTATATAAAAAATTAAGAAATGAACAATATCGAAGAGAAATAAGTTGATAGTTGGATCTTGAATAAGAGTAATGGTGGGCCAGTTTTATATATAAAAGGAGTACGCTTCTATTTATGCAAAGTGATTTGAACCCATCTGCTCAAAGATTTCTCTAACTGGCTTGAAACACCCACCTTAGAAGAAACCACGAAAAATCACTTGTTAAAATGTAAAAGAAATGTGTAGATCAGCCATTTGGTAGCCTTCTTATATCAAGGAACATAAAAACAAGTTGATTGCCAAAGAAAAGCCAGCAAAGAAGACAAAGAATCAATTGCCATAGTACTGTTGTGGGCAAACAGGGGTGTGTGGTCTCAAACGTGGCTCAAATCTTAAAGTGGATGGAAGAGTCGATGAATTCTCTTTCTTTATAGAAGATAACACAAATTTGAACTTTTTTTTTCTGATGCTATTGATGATAGTAATTTAATCAAAAGTTGTGTTTGTAAAATTTTACTCTTGTTTTTTGTGAGATTGTTATTGTTATTTCTTTGTATTGCGAGCCTCTACATTAGCCTTCATTGAGAAAGAAACATGTTTGCCTCTTGTCCATTGACTGCCCTGTGCAGATGACTAACCTACTACGTGATTCCGTCTGCACTTGCATTGATATTGTTTGTATTCCACTAGCATTCACTTGCTTGGGAGAAGGGAATACCGGCTTGATTGTTCCTTTGACACAACAGGTGTGCCGTGTACAGACCACTCCAGGTATACCTCCTCTCCTTTACCTTCCTCCTTTGTCCTTTCATATTTCTTTTTCCAAGGATGGAAAGCGGGAATACTGGAACATAATCAAGATTTCAGGAAGAGACAACCCCAGTTCTACTAACTCTCTTTTAACTTCTAGATTTCTATTAGTATTCTTCTGCTTTTCAACAGATAAGCTTGTGGAGAACAAAAGTGATACTAAAACTTCTGATAGCTCTTAAATTACCCAACACATTGTGTGGAAGCTAAAGTAGATACTTAGGAAATAGCTTTTGCATGAATGAATGAAAAATTATTAAATCACTAATACCAGAGAGCTATGGTGCCATGTAGCAGAATTCTAGTACTTATTAAAGTGTTTTTTGGAAAAGGAAAATATTCCTTTATCCATGCATTTTATTTAAATCTCATTCCAAAGTTCATATGGTTATTTAACATAAATGAAACACATTTTTATAATCCTTATCAAATGTTCTGTCACAACCTTCATATAAAGCAGAGCTTATTAAAGAGAATAAGAAGAAGATTATATGATTCACATTGACAAGGGGAAAAATCAAATTAAAAAAAGAGGTGCTTTAATCTGTCACTTAGAAGGCATTGCAAATATATCACCAGTGAAAATATGCCTTTACATCAGGTCATTAATCAAATTGATCTCCAAAAATGAGAGAGAAAAAGGATTTTACAAAATAGGTTGTTATAATGCTGATTTAACATAAAGCTTGGGGATATTTATAGTACTAATGAAGGCGCTAGAACAACATACAAGGACCCTGGAGAAGCAATCCGGACCTCTATGATCATATCTGTTCATGTGTGCATTTAGGCCAGAGCTTCACAGTCGAGGCTGTAAATTAGAATCACCTGAGCAAGTTTAAAAAGAATAAACATAAAGTGTCCTGGTCCCACCCAGGAAGAATTACACTAGAATTCTCTAGCTTTGCAAGAAGCTCCCCAGATGGTTTCGGTGAGTGACTGTGCGTCAGTTTCCTTCTCGATCTAATAGTGTTAAAATCCTTGTCTGAATAAACATGGAAAAAGATGAGTACATTCAAGATCATAGAACTATACCCATTAAATTTTGAATTCATAATACAGAGATTTAGACATTTTAGATAAGACACTACTTTAGAAATACATTTTAGTTGAAAATGTAGTTAATAAAGATCCACTGCTTTAAAAATAAAACTAAGATTTCCCATATTTGTTCCATAATTTTTAAAAAAAAAAAACTGTGTGTGTGTTAACTTTCTCACAATGACTACACAGAGTTCCAAAACGGAAGATTTATTTACATTTATATATTTATATACAAAGAGTATGCACAGAGGGTACAATAATATCTGCTGCACCAAGAGGAGACATAGATAAGTTTGATTTTTCTCTGACAATTGAAGCATTTCTTAATCATTCCATGGAAAAACTTGATTAACCCCAAACTGATTCACATCATTGTGAAATAATTGATTAAAATAAAAAGTAAGTTTTAAACTCTGTTGCTAGTAAATATAAAAATCCCAAAAGTCAGTATCACAATGAGACAAAATCCTTGGTTTTAACCAAAGCATTGTTTGTGGAATGCAAACATGACACTATATAGTATATTAATTTGCTCTGTGATTCTCAAATAAATCATAAGAGTGTTCAACCCTTAGAAAAAAAGTTATACAACCAGTGCCAATATTATTTGTTTTCGGCTCTCAAGTTTTTATATTAATTTAGATAATCATAAAATTACTTATACTTAAAATTTTTAGTGTTTCACATCCCTACACTTAATAAGGTATTATACTGCTGGATAGTCACACATTCACTGAACCCCTCCGTTTTCTTCACTATTAGCCTGGGATCTGCTTTTGGGCTCTAGATTGTTCTTATAGTATATAAACAGATTTAAAAGGAGGAGGGATTGGAGGCAGGGGAACCAATGAAAAGGCTTGCAGTGTTGCAGATGATTATTTTTCTGTATCTAGACTGGACTACAACAGTAAAAATGGGTATCACGACTGAGATTCAAGAAACATCTCTGAAATGTAAGGGAAAAGAAGTAGATGCTGGCTACAGGGAGAAAAAACAGTAGAAGCATATAATTAGATTTCCTTTAAATTTCTGATTGTATACCTCAAATAAATGGGCCATTATTATCACCAAACAGATACACTATATTTTCCTTGTCCATTCAATCTCCCGGGAGCTCTGGTAGCATAGTGGCTGAGACACTTGCCTGCTAACCAGACGGCTGGCGGTTCAAACCCACCAGCCACTCCTCGGAAGGAAGGTTGGG
>NW_006921840.1:517309-521147 GCF_000298275.1 Orycteropus afer afer | reverse complement strand
ACGGCACATAACAACAACAACAACAACATTCAATCTCCCGCTCTCTTTTCCTGCTCTCCTCAAACTTCTAGCATCTTTTCTCCAGTCCTCAGCTCATGGTTTCCTTCCCACTTCCACTGAGAAAATACAATCACTCAGAGTAGAATGTCCAAGCTCCCCCAGTCATATCTGTGCAGCTACCACCATTTTGTTAATATATTCTGCCTTCCTTTCTGTTAGCTGGAGTGACTGTGGTCCTATCCATTCTTTTCTAGAATAGATCCCATCTCCATCCATCTGCTCAGACATCACTACAACATATCTTACCTTTCTCTTATACATTTTATTTCTCTGCTAAATTGTTACCATCAGTCTATAAATATGAAATTATTTGACCCATCATTGATTTCTTTTCCTTGATCCTACTTCCTCCACTACCTTTTGTAGCCAATTTCAAGCAAGCCTCCTAAAAAAGTTGTTTATGTGCCATGTCTCCAATTCATCTCCTATTCACTTTTAAACCCATTCCAATCAGACCTTTTCTCTCAATAATCAGTGGAAACTCCTTTTGTCAAGGTCACCAATAAACTTATTGTTGCAAAGTCCAATGGCCAATTATTAATTCTCATCACACTTGACTTTCTTGACTTACTATTTGACAGAACTGATCACTTCTTTGCCTTTGACAGAATTTCTTCACTTGGCTTCCTGTATCCTGTACTATGTTGGTTTCCTCCTACCTTGCCGATAGAATTGTCAGTCTCCTTTGTTGTTGTGCTGCTTCTCCTTGAACTGCTAATGACCTCAGAACTAAGACTCTGGCCCTCTTCTGAGGTTTTCCCTGTCTATTCAAGCTGGGTTTTTTGTCTTTTAGCATGCCTTGTAATTTTTTGTTGAAAATTAGATATGACACATTGAGTGAAAGGAATTAAGGTTCTTTTATTTGCAATCCCCTGTTAATGTTGATGTGGTGATAAGGTGTGAGGGAGGGAAAGCTTTCTGTAACCCTATGGTAATTCTTGTATGGTTTTCAATGGTTGATTTTCAGAAGTTGATTGCCAGGCCTCTCTTCCTAGTCTGTTGTGTTAGACTGGGTTCTCTAGAGAAATAAAACCAGTGAATCTTATCTAGAGAGAGAAAGAGAAATTAATCTTAGGAAAATGGCTCACACACTTATAAAAGCTGGCAAGTCCAAAGTTCTTGGATCAAACGTCAAGCTGGAGGCTTTTCCTGTAGTTGCAGGGGCCTAGGAGCTCAAGGTTGGCAGGCAGTATACTGGCTGTATACCTTTTAACCGATTGACTGCTCTGTTCTGGTTACCTAGTGCCACTCTGACAGGAATATACCACAAATAGGATGACCTTAAAAAACAGGAGTTTATTCTTACAATTTGGAGGCTTTAAGTCCAAGTTCAAAGTGCCAGGCTCTAGGGGCTGGGTGAAAGCCCCTCAACCTTGGGGTCCAGCTATGCCTCCTGCCCCTGGCCCACTGGAGCTAGAGGTATTTCTTCAGTCAGACAGCTGCTGGCTGCTGAGGCTGAGAAGTCCCAAGGTTGACAAGGAAAAAGGCACAGTCTCGATATTACCAAACCACACAGCAGGCCATTAACTTAAGTCTATCATAAGTTCCAAGGTCGACAGAGCATAGCAAGCTGCTTAGCAATGGCATGGCTATATGCAGGTTTCAAGCATGCCATAGGCTAGAGACCATTCCCAAGGCTTCTCCTTAAATACAGGAAGCAGACCACATTCCCAAAGGCAGCTACTCAGCTGCTTGTGGTAGATCCCACCATGGAGCTGATTGCCAGTCTCACCATGGGGAATTACCACCGGTTGCCCAGCCACTCAACCAGGCCCAGCCAAGCTGACACACAAACATAACTACCACATGCTCCTAGCAGATCTCATCATGAAGATGATTACATTATATCAGATTTCTTCATGGGTAATGACAACATTATAATAGGTAAACTGCTTAGAATCATGACCCAACCAACCAAGGTGACATAAAACCTTGTCTATCACATCTAGCTTCTCAGATTATTTGCTCAGTATACAGATTGAATAACTATGGTGAAAGGATATAATAGGACACACACCTTTCCTAATTGTAAACCACACAGTATTCCCTTGTTCTGTTAAGTAACTGTCTCTTGTGCTGTGTTCAGGTTCCATAAGCACAATTAAGTGTTCTGGGATTCCCATTCTTCAAAATGTTATCCATAATTTGTTATGATCCACACAGTCAAATGCTTTTATACATAATCAATAAAATACAGGTAAACATCTTTCTGGAATTCTCTGCTTTCAGCCAAGATCCATCTGACATCAGCACTGATATCCCTGATTCTACATCCTGTTCTCAGTCCAGCTTGGATTTCTGGCTGTTCCTTATCAATGTACTGCTGCAACCATTTTTGAATGATTTCAGCAAAATTTTACTTGCTTGTGATAGTAATGATATTTTTCATAAGTTACACATTCTGTGGGATCACCTTTCTTTGGAATGGGCACAAATATGGATCTCTTCCAGTCATTTGGCCAGGTAGCTGTCTTCCAAATCTCTTGGCATAGTCTAGTGAGCACTTCAGCACTGCACCTATTTGAACACCCTTGAACACCCATTTTTTGTGTTGAAACATCACAATTGGTGTTTTGCTAGTTCCTGGGTCCTTGTTTGGTGCCAATTCCTTCAGTGCAGCTTGGACTTCTTCCTTCAATACCATTGGTTCTTGGGCATATGCTACCTCCTGGCATAGTTGAACAGTGACCAATTCTTTTTGGTACAGTGACTCTGTGTATTCCTTCCATCTTTTTTTTTTTTTCTGCCTGCATTGTTCAATATTGTGCCCATAGAATTCTCTAGTATTGCAATTTGAGACTTGAATATTTTCTTCAGTTCTTTCAGCTTAAGAAATGCTAAGTGTGTTACCCCTTTGGGTTTTCTAATTGGAGGTCTTTGCACATTTCATTATAGTACCTTGTCTTCTTGAGCCACCCTTTGAAATCTGTTCAGCTCTTTCATTCCATCATTTTTTCCATTCACTTTAGCTACTCTTCCTTCAAGAACAAGTTTCAGAGTTTCTTCTGGCATCTATTTTGCACTTTTCTTCCTTTCCTGTCTTTTTTTTCCTTGACTTTTTTTTTTTTAAATTATTGTTATTTGGGTGAAAGTTTATAGAGCAAATTCATTTTCCATACAACAGTTCATAAAATTTCATTTCATAACATTGATTGCAATCCCCGTAATGCAACAACTCTCTCCCACTTGCTCTTTGTGGTTACCTTTTCCCCTTGTATCATTCTTTCTTATGCATTCCTGCCCTCTGAACTATCTCCCTCTACAAATACTGCCCTTTTGATCTCCCATGGTTGATAATTCTAGGGAGTGTACTTAACTGGTGTGAATGTTCACCTTGTTAGACCTGTCTATTGTTTGCAAGGAAGCCAAACATTAAAAAAAAAAAAAAAGAAAGACATGGTAAGCCTGGTCTTCCCCTCCCCCCCCAATGATTTTGTGTTTTGTTCCACATTTTTCTCAGACACTATCCAAGATTTCCTACACTGATCCCTTTCTTAGTGGTTGATGGTGGTAGCCAGGCACCATCTAATTCTTCTGGTCTCAGGGTCATGTACGCTGAGATTCATATGGTCCACTAGTCCCTTGGACTACTTGTTTCCATGAGTCTTTGGTTTTCTTCATTATTCTTTGCTTTGGATGAGGAGAGTCCTTTCCTGTCTTTTCAATGACCTTTTGCTTTTTTCATGTATGATGTTCTTGATGTCATTGCAGGATTCTTCTGGTCTTCAGTCATTGGTGTTTAATGTGTCAAATCTCTTTTTCAGATGGTCTCTAAATT
>NW_006921840.1:514735-517024 GCF_000298275.1 Orycteropus afer afer | reverse complement strand
TTCACAATGAATAAGTCATTGTTGTTGTTGTTGTATACTGCCATGGAGTCGTATCTGACCAATAGCGACCCCTCCTTGGGTTTCTGAGGCAGTATCACTGTAGAAGTTGATTGCCCAACTTTCCTTCTGAGGAGCGGCTGGTGGGTTTGTACCTCCAGCCTTCTGGTTAGCAGTCAAATGCCTTAGGCACTACACCACTAGAGCTCCTGAATAAGTCATTGGTCTTGCAAAATTCTGTCATGCAACCTCCAGCATCATTTCTATCACCATAGTTCCAAAAGCAGACCTCTCTTCTCTGTTTCCAGCTTTCACATTCCAATCACCAGTAATTATCAATACATCTTGAGTTTGGTCAATTTCAGACTGCAGAAGCTGATAAAAATCTTATTTCTTCATCTTTGCCTTTAGGGGTTGGTGGCTGAATTTGAATACTAGTTGTATTAACTGGTCTTCCTTGTAGGTGTATAGATATTATCCTATCACTGACAGCATTATACTTCAGGATAGATCTTGAAACATTCTTTGTGATAATGAATGTCACACCATTCCTGTTCAATTTGTCATTTCCAGCATAGTAGATCATATGATTGTCTGATTCAAAATGACCCAAACCAGTTCATTTCAGCTCACTAATTCCTAGGATATACTTTATGTGTTCCATTTCAATTTTGACAACTTCCAATTTTCCTAGATTCATACTTTGTACATTCCACTTTCTGATTACTAATGGATGTTTGCAGCTGTTTCTTCCCATTTTGAGTCCTTCCCCATCAGCAAATGGAAGTCCCAAAAACTTTATTCCATTCACAACATTAAGGTGGACTCTACTTTGAGGAGGCAGCTGTTCCCCTGTCATGTTTTGAGTGCCTTCCAACCTGTGGGCCTCATCTTCTGACACTATATTAGATAATGTTTCACTGCTATCCATATTTTTTTAACTGTTCATTTCACTATATAATGTGTTCCACACATGAGAATGTACATTTCCTAAGGGTATCAGGTAATGCTTGTATTCCTTGATATACCTATAAAACCATTTCTTACACACATCAATCTCTTAATAAATATTTGTTTAATGAATGAATAAATAGAGGATGTCGCTGAACTTAGCAAACAGAAGAAGTGGCTTCCTTTAGAAAGAGTTGTCAGAAACTGTAAGAATGAGTGTGTTAGCAAAGCCAATTGTGGAGGGATTTTTCAAGTGGAGCTGGGGAAAAAATTTGGGAGTATTAAAGGAAATAAACACATCGAGTAGATTGATATCTGAGTAAAGGCAATGTGATTTTTGTTGCTGTTGTTTTATTTTTTCCAGATAATTTTATTATGAAAATGTTTAAACACATAGCAAAATTGAGTGAATTTTACAAGGGATACCTATACAAAACCTACCGTGTACTATTAATATTTTATTATATTTGATTATTATCTAATTTTCATCCAAAAGATAGTTCCCTGTCCTCCACCTATAAGATAATCCATTTTTTTGTTGTTGAATGTCAAAGTAAATCACAGGTACCAGTATAATGGGTATTATACTAATTTTAATTCCTTCAAATCTATTGAGACTAGTTTTATGACCCAGCATAAGATCTGTCTTGGTCAACTTACTATGTGTCTTTGATAGGAATGTGTTTTTCAGTTATTGGGGGTGTGCCCCATAAATGTCAACAAAGTCAGGGTTAGCTGATAATGCCATTCAGATTATCTATGAACTTTACTGACTTTCTGGTTAGTTTTTTCATCCTGTGTTGAGATGGTGGTGGTAAAGTATCCTTTAATTCTGTGAATTTCCTCCTCATATTTCGAAGGTCTATTTTAGTTGCCAATACATTCACGAATGTTATGCCTTCCTGATGAATTATCCCTTTATTTTCTTATGAGCTGTTTTTGCTTATCTCTGATCATATTTTTCTTCTTGAAATATGTTTTGTCTGTTAACATAGCCACTCCAGCCTTATGGTAATTGTTCTTTCCATGATATATCTTTTTTTCATTATGCATTCATTTTGAACCTTTCTTTCAAGCTTTCCAAACTTTCTATGCTTTAACGTTTAAAACATAGTTCATGTAGATGACATATTTTTAACCCATTTTTGCAGTCTCCACCTGTTAATTTGCATATTTTATCCATTACCATTTCATTTAGTTACTGGAATCCTTGAAGTTAGGACTGTGATTTTATTATTTCTTCCCCTCTCTGTTATGTGTTCCTATGTTCTGCATTCTGGCCCCTATTTTTTTTATGTTGAATAATTTTAGATCTGTTTTAATGTAGCTATTTAATTTTTA
>NW_006921840.1:513603-514310 GCF_000298275.1 Orycteropus afer afer | reverse complement strand
TACTACCATTAAGTTGATTTTAACTCATAGTCACCCTATAGGACAGACTAGAACTGCCTTGTATGGTTTCTAAGGCTATATAGATCTTTAGAGAAAGAGACTGCCTCTTCCTTCTCCCATAGAGCAGCTGCTGGGTTCTAACTGCTGATCTTTTGGTTAGCAACCAAAAGCTTTAACCACCACACTACCAGAGCTCATATATATACATACACATACACAAACACATATACATATACATGCACTCATGCATGCATACATACATACATGCACATACATATTTGTTGTTGTTGTTAGATGCCATTGAGTCAGCTCTGACTCATAATGACCCTATGTGCAACACAACAAAACACTATCCTGTCCTGTGGCAGTGTCACAATCCTTGCTGTACCTGAATCCATTGTTGCAGCTACCGTGTCAGTCCATCTTGTTGAAGACCTTCCCTTTCTTGCTGATCCTCCTCTTCACCAAGCATGATATCCCTCTCTAGGGAATGGTCCCTTCTGACAAAATGACCAAAGTAGATGAGACAAAATCTGACCATTCTTACTTCCAAGGAGCGTTCTGGCTGCACTTCTTCCAGGACAGATTTGTTCTTTTGGCAGTCCATGGTACTTTCAGTATTCTTTGCCAACACCACATATGGAGACCTCTTGTGGTGTAGTGCCTGAAGCATCTGACTGCTAACCAGAATGTTGACGGTTCAAACC
>NW_006921840.1:509768-513068 GCF_000298275.1 Orycteropus afer afer | reverse complement strand
AGAGAATAATATAATTTTTACATTACACTTTTCAGTTTATTTTTCAGATATTAAGAGGAAACATAGTTTCTTATATTTACTCAGATATTTACTATTTCAGATGCCCTTTTATCTTTCCAGATAAGCAGAGCCTTGAGGGGTTTTAGCTGGTATCATTCTGTTTCAGCCTGAGGAACTCTTTTGGCATTTTTTTCTAGTGTAGGTCAGTTGGCACCTTATCATCATTTTATTTTATGTGAAAATGTCTTTATTTCACCTTTATTTTTAGAGGATATTTGCACTGGATATAGAATTCTAGGTTGACAGTATTATTTTTTTCCTGTGTTTTTAAGATACCATGCCCCTCATTTCTGGCCCACATTGTTTCTGATGAGATGTCAGTGTCCATTAGAATCATAGTTTCCCTGAATATAATATGTCATTTTCCTCGGCTTTCAAGATTCTCTTGTTATTGTTATCTTTTTTTTCCTCCAATGTGACTATGATGTTTTCATTGTGTTTATCTTGCTTAGCTTCTATTACCTTCTTTATCTCTCAATTTATATTTTGCAGCACATTTTGGAAAAATTAGCCATTATCTCTTCAAATAATTATTATGTCCATTTACCTTTCTCCTCTCATTCTAGGACACCAACAACATGTATGGTAGACATTTTCTTCTTCTCCGGAATACTGCCCACTTTCTGTTTGTTTTTATCTTCTCTCTCTCTCCTTCAGATTGTATTTCTGTTTTCAAATTAAGCTTCTCTCCTCTGTCAATCTTATTCTGCTGTTAAGTACATCTAATCAATTTTGTTGTTGTTTGCCATCGAGTCGGCCCCGACTCATAGTGACCCCTCCTTGGGTTTCCGAGGCAGTTTAAACTTCAGATATTTTTATTTTTGCATTTTAAAAATTTTCCTTAATTTTTTTTTAGTTCTACTATATATCTTTTTTTTTTCACTTTTATGGTGTTTTCAACTGCACAGGGTTATTCTCCCTATTTCTTCGGATGAAAAGTGTTCTCCCATGGGAACTAGGACCTCTCAACATACAGAAGCCAGAGATGTGGGAATGGGAAGCACCCAAGTAGGTCACTGGAGTGATGGTTAAGAGAGGCTTTCCCTGCTTCCACCTTTTGTTCCCAGACCCAGGTATTCTTAACTACTTGGGATATAGCACTGTATCATTATTGTTTTCAATTCTATGCTATTCCCTAAAGGATATCATCTGCAAGCTTTCAACTTGGCTTCATCTTTAGCAGGTCTTATTATAATTCCATGGCAGCTTCTGGGATATGCGGTATGAGACTAACATGATCCCATGGTCATGAGCCCACTCGCAAACCCCCTTTTTTGTCCCTTGGTCCAATGTGATGTTATGAGGAAATCCCATTTCAGGATAATGAACATTGTGTAAGCCCTCAGGTAATAATAGTTCTGGCTGAGTACCTGCAAGCAGGGACGTCGAACCTCTACCCAGAATGCATGTTGATTACAATCAAAATGAATCACATACCCTTCCAAGGTGGAAAGGGTCAAACAATCACCTTGGTTCAGCACTGCTTTCTGTCACTTGCAGTTTGGACACTTGGTAACAGTATGGGTTTAGATCATCTTTAAAAGGTGGATGACCATGGTGTTGAACCCATGTTCAACCTCCGTCACTCCATCATACTACTCTTTTAATTTACTTGTGGTTCCAGCTCTGAGGTGACTGCTTGCATAGGCTGGCTTATATCATCTGGCCTAGTCTTTTGTCTACATAGTTGTTTAGTGCCTCTTCCATGGTATATGGTTTCTGTGAACTTCTCACTTTGTTTCTAAACCCATAGGTTTACCCACATGACATTTTTCTCTAGACCTATTCCACAGATATTTCAATTTTAATCTTTTCAGGACCTTGACTTACTATCCAAGCCATTTATCACTGCCCAACAGTCTATAAATCTTCTGATCCCAGACTACATGTCTTCTAATCAAAGTGGATGACTAAGAATGCTATTTAAAACTCTCCCCTTTGAGATAAGTTCGCCTCATTCCTGATGTTAAAGGCTTGAATTGCATTGTAGTGCAGAAACAATATTTGAGGTGGTTTTAGCCACATTTCAAACCTTCCAATTTATGAAGTGAACTTGGTCTATTGCCTTTTTTGTCAGTTGATTATAAGAAATTCCCCACCAATGTGGTTATAGTTGTGAACTAAAGAGAAGTGCCAGGAAAACAGTGGCCTATAAGATCAGGGTTTCGGGTACCTGATTTTGCAGTTTGCTTGTGCCCTTGCTCATGCTTGATCCAATGTATAACACTTTTATCTTACAATGAATTTCTGCTGGATCCTCTTGATCTTATAACTTGATGATCCTGAAAGAAGCTATATCCTATTGTTAAATTCTGGCAGCATGGCTGATTTGTGCCCTATGTCCAGATGTCTGTCTCTACCAATGTCCAATGACATTCCAGAAACAGCTTTTTGAATAATACCTAATTCCCACCATGGCCTTCTTATAGATCTCTGGAGGTTTCCATTGTTATGCTCCAAGCAGAGCTTTCCATAAACTCTACATAACATGTTTTCCCACCACAGATAACTCAGTACCTTAGGCTGGTTCATATAAGACAAGTGGCAGTATACCTTGTACTGAAGCATAGGCCTAAAACAGAACATTTTCCTAATGTGAGTTTTACTCAAAGCTGTCAACTTTTTATATGGTTTGGTGAGTGAGTTGGTGTCATATCCCCAGGTGTGGAATATCTTGCTTCCAGAACCCAGAAAACACTGCCAGGTGTTGTTTTCCTTTCTTAGTGGTTGATGTAACTAGATACAATAATTTATTCTTTATTTTGGAGGAGATGCCTTGGCTTGCTGCAGACCGCTGGACATCTGAAAATTGCATTGATGCAGCAGGCCTCTGAATATTTATAAGGTTTATTTCTAACCCCCTCATATTCATTTATTTTATCAAGGCCTCCAACATGGATGCACTCCTTCATCATCTATTCTGATTAACATGATGTATGAATATAGTAAATATTGTATGGGTGATGTAGCATGATGTATCAATATAGTAAATATAGTAAATCAATGTGATTTACTGTAAAAAGTTCAGACAGTGTAGGTTCCTTCAGACTCTATTATAACAGCATTTGGAAGCATAACAGAGTCCTGTGGTAGAGACATAAATGGATGCTGTTTTCTGCCCTATATGAAGGAAAACTACTTCTAATTCTCCTTGCTAATAGGAGCTCTGGTAACTTAGTGCCTAAGACACTTGACTGCTAACCAGAAGGCTGGCAGTTCAAACCCACCAGCCACTCCTCA
>NW_006921840.1:508588-509668 GCF_000298275.1 Orycteropus afer afer | reverse complement strand
TCCATAGTGATACTGTCTTGGAAATCCAAGGAGGGGTTGCTATGAGTCGGGTCTGACTCGACAGCACATAACAACAACAACAACAATAGATATGGAGAAGAACATATTACCCAAATGATTGGCTGCATATAATGCATGTGTGGCCCTGTTAATCTGCTCTGGAAAAGATGCTATATCAGACACAGAGAGTGTATTTGGGACTACTGCTTTGTTGAATTTGTGGTAGTCACTGTTGTCCTTTCAGATACATTTGTTTTTTTATAAGAGCCAGACTGATGAAATAAGTGGACGTATGCCTAAGGTATTTGACTGCTAACCAGAAGGCTGGTGGTTCAAACCCACCAGCCACTCCTCACAAGGAAGGTTGGGCAATCTACTTCCATCATGATACTGCCCTAGAAACCCAAGGAAGGGTTGCTATGAGTCAGATCTGACTCCACGGCAGTGGGTTTGGTTTTTTGGTATGTTGGGGACCACTACTCCTGTGTTTTTTTTTTTTTTTTTGTACCTTTAAACTTGGAACTAATCTTTCATTCTGTCACTGTTTTCCAGGATGAAATATTTTTTTGACATACTACATTTGTAGAAGGGAGGAGGTGTTTTCAGAGGCTATTGCTTGGCTCTGGTAGCATAGGGCCTAAGGCACTTGACTGCTAACCAGAAGGCGGGTGGTTCAAACCCACAAGCCACTCCTCGGAAGGAAGGTTGGGCAATCTACTTCTGTAGTGATACCACCTCGGAAACCCAAGGAGGGGTCACTATGAGTCGTGTCAGATTCAATGGCATATAACAACAACAACAACAATTGCTTGGCTTTCCCCGTTGGGATAGTTTTTATCTCAAATGCCAGGTGACCAATGTGAAGGTTCCTTTAACTGCCAAGTATGTCTACCAATATATATTTGGAGCCTGGGTGAGTATGTGGTTCTGTGGACTGAGCAAACACATTACGAGCTGGACCTGAGCCATGATTCAATGCATACACATTGTAAAAGAGGGACCATTCTGATGCTTTGTTGTTGTTGTTGTTATGTGCCATCGAGTCGGCCCCGACTCATAGCGACCCCTCCTTGGGTTTCC
>NW_006921840.1:505427-507657 GCF_000298275.1 Orycteropus afer afer | reverse complement strand
GGTGTGGGTTCAATTCCAGACCTGAAGGGCAGTTAGGGGCCATAGTCTCAGTGGTTCCACCAGGCTCTATCAGACCAGCAAACCTAGTCCCTGAGGGGGTAATTCTTTAATGAAGTAGATTGCCCCATCTTCCCTCTGCAGAGTGGCTGATGGGTTTGAATTGCCAATCTTCTGGTTAGCAGTCAAGTGCCTTAGGCACTGTGCCACCAGAGCTCCCTATAAAAATGGGAGGAGGAGGTTTTTCAAAGGTCCAAAGGAGAATCACTCTTATGGTTAAAGGGGCAGGAGAAAGACATAAGGGATCAAAAAAGGAACAGTTACGGCAGCTTCCATTTGGCACCAACATTCTCTTAACAGTAAAGAAAACTCAAGAGAGTCTGGAAGGCATCCTACCTCCAACTTATCCCAGAAGGGGGGAAAAAAAAGGTAGAAAAGCAATTCAATCCATTATTAACCTTTTCTGACTTAATATTTGACTGATGGAAAACTAGTCACTGACTTCAATTTGATTGTCTGTGCTGAGGGCAACAGTAGGCCTGGGATAAAGGGAGATGATATTCTTTTGGCCTGAGGTATTTATATATGATCCTATTTTATTGTGGTAAGCACACCTGAAGGCTAACACATTCAATTTTTAACATTCAGACTTGAACGTGAGATTTAAAAAGCCAGTAGCAGAGCCTTAACAGCATTATGATTCCTTCAAAATTACATTATAATAGACGGAACAAGAAATGGACTCTTAAGCACTTGGATATTTATTGGAAAAGACGTCTGATTATGTTCTACTGGACCTTATAGAGGATTCTAGCACCCTAATAAGATGGGAATTCAGGTCCTTTATATGCCATATAATTTGAAAGGAATAGTTGTTTAGAATGTAGTCAGCAAATGGAAGAATGTAACAAATTTGAATAATAAAGCCTATGGGCAAGCTGGAGGTGAAGTAGCCTTTAGATTTTGTCTAACTGCTAGTCTGTAAAGGTGAAGACCATGTCCATCATTTTTATGCGTTTCCCTTTGAGCCTGGGGCAGTTATGAAAGTTGCTTGAGAGAACATTAAAACCAAAACCAACCAGCTGCTGTGGAGTCAAGTCTGATTCACGTCAAACCCACGTGTGCAAAGTAGAACTGTGTGCTCCATCGGATTTTTGAGGCTGTGACTTTTTGAAAGCAGATCCCCAGGCCTTTCTTCTGAGGTGCCTCTAGGTGGGTTCAAAACACCAACCTTTCACTTAGCAGTCGACTCATCGTGACCCCCATTGGGTTTCTGAGGCAGTAAACCTTTACAGAAGTTGATTGCCCCATCTTCCTTTGGCAGAGCAGCTGGTGGGTTTGAACCACCAACCTTCTAGTTAGCAGGCAAATGCCTTAGGCACTGAGCCACCAGATCTTCTTAATCAAGTACTATATTTCATTAGTTTAGAATTAGCAATTACAATAGTCACAGCCAAAGGATTTTCTAATAATGAGCTTACATGAGTTAAGGCCTCTTGTATGGAAAGAATGTGAAGATGAATAGTTTATCCCACTTCATTATTATTATTATTATTTTCCTAAGGAGTGGCTGGTGAGTTTGAACTGTCAGCCTTTGGGTTAGTAGTCAGATGCCTTAGACACTACGCCACCAGAGCTCCTTAATAATCATTACTATTATTAAAGAAATGCTTGTATGTGCCATATGCTGTGCTAATTTCTATAGGTGCATGTTCTCATTTACTTTTCAAGGTACTTAAATTCTCTGCATTTTTAAAGAGAGAAGATGGCTGTTCAGAGAGATTAAGTGGCTGGTTTTCTCAAGATTACAAAGCTTAAGATTACAGTGATTCAGCTGGATCGGATCCTTGGCCTGTGTGCCTTTAGACTTATTTCTTAACTGTGTGCTAGCCATAGAATGCGCTATCTGTACATGCATAATACCCCCCTGGTTGTACCAGTCAAAAAGTTGCCAGAAGATGGTTGTGAAAGGTAAAAATGAAGAGTCTCCATGTATCGAAATGAGAGGTCATGGAGAAAGTTTCAAAAGAAAGCTGAGAGATCTTCAAAAGAATAGTACAACACAAGCAAATAGTGGCTATTATTTGCCAACCTATTTCATGGAGAAGGTATTTTGTGATATTACCCCTTTTGAATTTTGTAGGTATTTTTTTGAGAGTTGCTTATGATATATTTAGACTTAAGTAAAATCATAAAGGAGCTCTTATGTCTTATGTCAACTACTTCTTTGGAG
>NW_006921840.1:499808-504607 GCF_000298275.1 Orycteropus afer afer | reverse complement strand
GATTTGAGTGAAATTATATACAATACATCTCTCCATTTAACACTTCACACATATTTTGTTTTATGACACTGATTATAATCCCCACACTTTAACAGCTCTCTTCTCACTTCCTCCCTGTGGTTACCCTTTCTCTGTATCCTTCTTCCCTATGCATTCTTGCCTCCCTGGTTTTCTCCCTGATTTTTGACTTGGAGTAATTTGTCTTCTGTCTGCTTTATCTCACTTTTTCCTTGCCCCACCCAGGTCTAACTCGTTTCGCTGAAGGTTATTTGAGGTGATGAAAAGGTTCTAAAATTGACTTTGGTAATTTTGCATATCTGTGAATATACTAAAGAACATTGAATTATACAGTTTAAGAGGGTGAATCATATAGTATGTAAATTATATCTCCATGTAGCTGTTCAACAACAATGACAATAACAAATACAGGGAAATAAGAAATAAATCTGGTGTCTGCTGGAACTGGGTTTCCAGCATTGCCACTCTGACCTGGCTGTGAGTCTGGTACTTACAGCCTCCCCTTAGCAAAGGGAAGTGTATTTTTGTCATCCCAGAAATAACAGCTTGGCTGAGCAGAGAAGCCAGGTCTCTGGGATCAGCCCACAGTTGGGCTGCTTCTTTTGGTTCTAAGGCTAAGCCTCTGCTTTGGGTTCACACACTCATGAAAGCCACCCATAGATAGGTATAGTTTGTTTTTTTCTGTTTCATGTCTCACTAAGTAGGATATGCTGGTGGGTCAGACCCTGCCCCTTTAAGGTCCCTCTGATGATCATAGAGGACAATCGTTGCTTGGTTACATTGTTACATAGGGGGCAACTATACTGAAAAGGCCACAGCAGGCCTAGGCCAGATTCATGGGATGATGATAGGGTTTTCTTAGAGGTTGGGTACAGCCTGGTAGTTCTGCCTGGAGGACAGCCTGAGGACTGGGGAATCCTGCGGCCTTTAAGCTTCTAGAGGTGGCTTTTATATCAAGAACTGGCCTAAGTGTTCCATCTTTACTTTAAGGAAGCTTGGAAGAGGAGGCTGTAGACATGTTTCATCCACATATATTAGACACCCCAGCTGTGATTTTTGACAATGGATCTGGACTGTGCAAAGCAGGACTCTCTGGAGAGTTTGGACCCCGTCACATCATCAGCTCTGTTGTGGGGCATCCGAAATTGAAGACGTCTTTGGCAGGAGCCAATCAGAAGAACCACTTCTTGGGAGAAGAAGCCCTATGCAAGTGTGAACCCCTACATCTGCACTACCCCATTGAACGTGGCCTGGTCATGGGCTGGGACGACATGGAGAAGCTCTGGCAACACCTTTTCGAGTGGGAGCTGGGCGTGAAACCCAACAACCAGCCCGTGCTCATGACCGAGCCCTCCTTGAACCCAAGGGAAATTCGCGAGAAAATGGCGGAGGTAATGTTTGAGACCTTCAATGTGCCTGCCTTCTATCTGTGCAACCATGCGGTGGCAGCACTCTATGCCTCTGCCTGTGTCACAGGCCTGGTGGTGGACAGTGGGGATGGGGTCACTTGCACTGTCCCCGTCTTTGAGGGTTACTCCCTGCCTCATGCCGTCACCAAGCTCTATGTGGCGGGAAGGGACCTCACAGAGCACCTCACCCGGCTCCTCCTGGCCAGTGGGCATACTCAACTCTGCATACTCAATAGGGGTGTGGTGGGTGACATTAAAGAGAATTTGTGCTACGTGGCCTTCGATCCAGAGAAGGAGCAAAACAAGAGGCCAGAAGAAGTCCTGAGAGAATACAAACTGCCTGATGAAACTGTCATCTGCATCAAGGACCAGCTGTACCAGGTGCCCGAGGTCCTCTTTGCTCCTGATCAGCTGGGTATCCATAGCCCCGGGCTGGCGAAAATGGTCACCACCAGTATCATGAAGTGTGACATCGACATCCAGATGAGGCTTTTCACCGAGATTGTGCTGGCCGGGGGCACCACTCTGTTCCCTGGGTTTGAGGAACGCCTCATGAAAGAGCTGGAACTGCTGGCTTTGGAAGGGACCCCCATCAAGATCACTGCTTCTCCTGACAGGTGCTTCTCTGGGTGGATTGGCGCATCTGTTATGACCTCTCTTAGCACTTTCAAGCAAATGTGGGTCACCTCTGCCGATTTCAAGGAGTTTGGGCCATTTGTAGTCCAAAGAAAGTGCTTTTAGAGGACACCGCAAGGTACAGCTAGAAGCCTTGGGGCACCAAGGGCAAGTGACATCATCCCTCAGGCTTTAGCATGATCTTCAAATAAAAAGCGATTTGCCCTTTCTGGTTGTGGTTCATTCTTGCTGGAAGCAGAATAATTTCTGACCCTGAAAGTAAATCTGTAAGTAGTTCTTTTCCACCCTTCACCTCCCATGAACCTTGTCAGTTGACTTCTGAGAAACCTTGGCTTGTGAGTTGAACCTGTTACCTGCAGTATGTAGTAATAATGGGTGCCTGGGCCTCATGCCCAGTGGCTTGATCCAGCAGGGGCCCTGAAATCTGCATTGTAAACAAGTGCCTTGAGTGGTTCTGATAAACCCAGTGTTCAAGAGACACAGTCAGTAGGGGGGGACAGTTGGGGATGAGGAGAAATGCTACTCTGTTCTTAGGGTGCAACAAACCCTTTAGCTGGATGGATGTTAGCATGATAGGGCTCTCACTTTGCTTTTGTGAGACTGGGCATCTAAATAGGATAGAGTTACTTTCCTTGGCAGACAGAGAGAGGTGGGCACAGAAATCACCATTTGTTTATGATTCTCTAAGCTCAGGGATGCTGTTCTCAGGTAGGGAATTGTATGAATCATCACCACCTCTACTTGATTATTGTAATCTTTCTGCTTTATTTTTTATTTTATTTTTACTTTCCAGGGTGTTTATGGCAATATTGTATTGGGAGTAAAAGACTGGAAATAGTACGTTTGGATAAATTTTACATAAAGGGTAATTTTTCCACATTCATTTGTGTAATATCCCTATAATACTATTGGGAGAGACATGTAAAATGCAAAGGTGTCTTCATAATGTAATTTATTTTTTCAGGGGGTAAAGAAAATGTCTCTTTCCCATGTGTATGCATATCTTTGCACATTTGTGTATATATATGTAAAATTAAAATGTTGTTTTATGGTTATAAACACATGGAAACAAGACACAAGGATATACCCCAGGGGACTTACACAGGTTGGTGGGGGGAACTGGGAATGAGGAGTACTGAAGATGGAAAGAGGAGACAAAGAGGGAAGAAAAAAAATGAAAAAAGAATTGCACAAGAAATTCAGCATGAATGAATGATTCTTTGTAGATATAGACAAGCTCTTTCTGAAATTTATATGGAATGATATAGGAACTAGAATAGCCAAAATCATTTTGGAAGATGTATATTGTTGTAGGGATCACACTTCCTGATTTTAAGACTTAGTACAAAGCTATAGTTTTCAGGACTGTGTGGTGTGGAGAAGGCCACAAATCTAGGCAAATAGATCAGTGGAACACAATAAAGAGTCCAGCAATAGAACCACACAAGTACAGCCTATTTATTTTTGAGAAAGGTGCAAAAGTAAGTAATGGAGTAAGTGCAATGGAATAAGGAGAGTCTTTAAAACAAATGTCATTAAAATTTGGACATTTATATGCAAAGAAGCACTCAAAATAAACCTCTCACCTTATGTACAAATTAACTCAAAATGTATCATTAATATTCTTGTAAAACATAAAAACTGTAAAACCTTTAGAACAAAGCATCAGAGACTATCTTTGTGACTTAGGGTCAGTGAAAAAATTCTTAGCTTCTACACAACTGAACATCATCAAAATGAAAAATTTTTATTCAAGAAAAGAAACTTTCAAAGGGATAAAAAGACAAGACACATTTGGAAAAATAATTTTACAAATCATATTTTGATAAAAGACTTAGGTCTGCAAGATATAATAAATTCTCTAAGCTTACCAGTTAGAAAACACCCCATCCAAATAGAAAATGGGCAAAAGACTTGAACAGACACTTCACCAAAGAGGATATATGGTTGGCAAAAAACAAACAAACAAACAAACAAACCTTGAAAATATTTTCAACATCATTAGCCTTTAGGGAAGTAAAAATATAAATTATTATGAAATACCATTGCAAACCTCTTAGAATGACTAAAATAAAATTCTAATGATAAATACCAAGTGTTGACAAGGAGATGAGCACCTGGATCTCATGAATTATGGGTGGGAATGTGAAATGCTGCAGCTACTCTGGAAAACACTTTGGCAGTTTCTTATAAAACTAAACATTACCGTATAAGCCAGTAATCACACACTTTGTATATTTATCCTAAATAAATAAATAAACTATGTTCACACAGAAGTCTGTGCTTAAATATTCCTAGCAGTATTATTAGTTATAGTCAAACCTGCAAATAATCCAGATATTCTTCAATGGAATACTACTCAGCAATAAAATAGCGGTGAACTATTGGTGAATGTAACAACTTGGATAGATCTCATAGTCATTATGATAAGTTCAAAAAGCTAATTTCAAAGTGTTACACACTGCATAGTTCTTACATATTAACATTTTGAAGTGAAAAGCCAATAATGATGGAGAACAGATCAGTAGTCACCAAAAAGTTAGAGCTGGAAAGAAGGTGTGGCTATTAAGTGATAACACAATGACATTCATTTGTAGTGATAGAACAGTTCCCTATTTTGATTGTGGTGATGGTTACACATCTCTAGTCATGTGATAAAATTTCATAGACCTATATAGCAACAGGAGCGCTGGTACCACAGTGCCTAAGGCACTTGACTGCTAACCAGAAGGCTGG
>NW_006921840.1:495259-499708 GCF_000298275.1 Orycteropus afer afer | reverse complement strand
TTCAAACCCACCAGCCACTCCTCAGAAGGAAGGTTGGGCAATCTACTTCCGTAGTGATACCGCCTTGGAAACCCAAGGAGGGGTCGCTATGAGTCAGGTCTGACTCTACAGCACATAACAACAACATATAGCAACAAATACATGCAGTGAAAACATGTAGTAAGATGCGTCCCTGAGTAAATAATATTGTATCAATGTCAAATTCCAGGTTTAGACCATGTCGGATATTATTTGGGGAAACTTTGTACAGAGTACTCAGAAACTCTATAATTTTTTTGTGATTTCTTGTGAGTCAAAGTATTTAAAAAATAAAACATAATGATGATTTAAAATAAAAAATGAGAAGGAACAAAGAGTTTTGGAAGTTCCAGGGACAGATAAGGGGACAATCAGGTAATTCAATTTCCTAGAACTAAAAGTTATTGAGATTAAGACAGATTCAACCTAGAGATAGGATACTAAACTTGACATCTTTTCTTTATCAGGGGTTTTGGTCTTGGATCTCTTCTTACTCCTCTTGGGGTGGGAGAGAGGACTCTGGAATCTGCCCAGAGCTAAGGTATAAAGGTTACTCTGGTCCTTTTCTTGACAGGTGGAGAGAAATCTGAGGCCAGTACTATTCTGACCTTCCCTATCTCACATGCACAAACAAAAAGAGTGATTCTTCTCAGCTTTGGGGCCTCTGTTGGATCCCGAAAAGTGATAGCAAAGGAGTGGAATAAGTCAGAGCAATGAGGCAAGCTAGATAGATACACAGCATGGGGAAGGTGCACTTGGGAGATCATAAATTCTCCATATTACCTGTGGGCCTTAGTATTATAATTTCAGCACCTTCATTTTTCATCTTGTGCTTTTCATGAAACAAGACATTTTGAGAGGAGTGAGAATAAGGAAAAACAAAACTGCAGCTGGGTAGTTTTAGGTATATATAATTGATGGTTTCCACAATTAGATGGATGTGTTCTCAGCTCTTCCTAAGAAACAGGACAACACACCCACATTCGTTACCCAAATGCCTATTGGAGATGATGTTTTGTTGTTTCTAGACATTCACCTGACTTATGGACCAATAATAGCCTTTTTTTTTTCCTGCTCATTGATAATTTGATGATCGTTACAACAAACCTAGGAGCTCTGATAGCATAGTGAGTAAGGCACTTGACTGCTAACCAGAAGGCTGGCGGTTCAAATCCCCCAGCCACTCCTCGGAAGGAAGGTTGGGCAATCTACTTCCGTAGTGATACTGCCTTGGAAACCCAAGGAGGGGTCGCTATGACTTCGGTCCAACTCAATGGCACATAACAACAACAACAACAATAAACCTGGTATCTGAAGAATCTTACTTCAGAGAGGCATTCACTTACATTCACTATGTTTTAAGAGTAGTTTCTTTATAGTATGGCTGTGGGGAAAAGGGAAGGAGCCTGGTGGTGCTGTGGTTAAGGCATTGGGCTGCTAACCAAAAGGCCAGTGGTTAGGACCCACTTGCTACTCTGCAGGAGAGAGATGAGGCAGGCTGAAATCCTACGGGCATCACTATGAGTCAGAATCGACTTGATGGCAGTGGGTTTGGTTTAGTTTTTTTTAGGGAAAGCGATGATTTTTCATCCCACCCTTTTCCTGCAGGTAGGAACAAAATCACCCTGTTTCTGAGGCCAAGCACAAACCAAGCCTCTAGAAAGAACACTGAGTAAAGAACAAAAGATTATTTTGGTACAGCAAAGCTCAGGAATAAGTGAGCAATCACCCTTCCTGGTGTGCAATATCTGATTATACACTTACAGATGAATGTAATTACACACCTTTCAGTGCTCACATTGCTGCTTAAAGTGTGGTCCCTGACAGGCAAATTTTCGTCTCCACCTGGAAGTTTAAAATGTGTTCATGCTGTTGTATGCTGTCAAGTCGATTCCAACTCATGGCGACCCTATGTGACAGAGTAGAGGTGCCCTAGAGGGTTTCCAGGGTCAGATTGTCTGGTCCTTTCTCCTTGGAGTCGCTAGGTGAATTCAGACCTCCGACCTGTTGGCTAGCAGCTGAGCACTTTAGCCACTGCACCACCAGGGCTCCTTATCATGTGTTCATAGCATATATACATATTAAGAAATTTCATTCTATTTCTAGTTTTTTTTTTAAATTGTGATTTAGGTTAAAGTTTACAGAGCAAATTCATTTTCCATACAACAGGTCATACACATTTTGTTTCATGACATTGATTGCAATCCCCATAACGTAACAACTCTCTTCCCACTTACTTCCTGTGCTTACTTTTTCCCTGGGTCCTTCTGTCCTATGCATTCCTGCCCTCTGAGCTATCTCCCTGTGCAAATGTTGCCCTTCTGATCTCCCATGTTTGGCTTTTCTAAGGATTGTACCTACCTGGTGTAAATGTTCGCCTGTAGGCCTGCCTACTGTTTGGCTGCAGCCACAGGAGTGAGTTCTATTCCAGGCCCGAAGGGTGACTAGAGGCCGTAGTTTCAGGAGTTTCAACAGTCTCGATCACACCAGCAAGCCTGGTCGTTCTTATGATTTTGGATTTTGTTCCACCTTTTTCTCCCACTCTATCCAGGATCTCCTGCACTGATCCATTTCCAAGTGCTTGACATTGGTAGCCAGGCACCAACTAATTCTTCTGTTCTCAGGTAATGCAGACTGAGGTTTGCATGGCCCACAATTAGTCCATTGGACTAACTGTTTCTACGCGTCTTTGATTTTCTTCATTCTTCTTTGATCCAGACAAGGAGAGACCAATTGCTGCATCTTAGATGGCTGCTTGCAAGCTTCTAAGACCCCAGTCCAGTTTTTTAAATTAAGAAACAAATCATGAATATATAAAATTCAATGTTGGTATCTATTAAGGCCACCATATTTGTCTTCTTTATCCAATTGATCTGGGTAGTTTATTATTAATTCACTGTTAGATTTGTTAACCGGATATTTTATCTTAAGTATTTTAAATCTGTTCCTGAGTTTGGGCTACAATTTATTTTCTTTTAGTCTACATGTAGCTTATAATTGGGACCATGATAGCTTTATAGAATGAGTGTGGAATTTACACATTTGTAGAAATTCTGTGGCCTCTGTGATTTTGTCTTTTCATAAAGCTTTCCCATGCATCTTCTTAAGAAAATAGAATCCTATATTTATTTCTAATAATTTTAAAGCTGTCTCCTTCATATTTGAGTCTTTAAGCCATCTGAAGCTTTTGTACATGTAGTTTAACAGAGGAAGCAAATGTTATTTTTAATTAATAAGTTAATTAATTGACTCAGCACCATTTAATTAATGATCTAATTATCATCCCCTCTTCAATAGTCAGTGCTATCTCTGTTACATGTCAAGTTTTCACATATCTGTGGGTTTATTTGTGGGATTTCTAGTGTATTCTATTAGACTACTTGTCTACTCCTATGCCAACAATAATAATAATAAAACCCAAACCTGCAACAAGTCTCAGCTTCTCTACTATAAACTCTTGTGCAGAAGCCAAGTGGATCATAGTGAATAGGAATAGACAATTAAGAAATCAAGATTTGACAGCTTTCTGAGTGGTATGAATATTCACATTAACTTTCTTTTCTTCTTATTGTGCTTTGGGTGCAAATTAACAAAGCAGATTTGTTTTACATTCAGCAGTTCATGCACATTTGATTTCACAGCCCGGTTACCATCCCCAACCATCAAAACTCTCCTCCTCCTCCTCGCTGTGACTACCCCCTCCCTGTGTCCTTCTTAACTATGCACTCCTGTCTGTCCAGCTTTCCCTCTATGTGAATGCTGCCTCTCTGGTGTCTCATGGCTGATTGATCTAAGGGGTGCATCTCCCTAGAGTAAGTGGGTGCATCGCCCTGTAGTAAGTGTTCTGCATGTAGCTCTTTCTACTGTTGGGCTGAGAGCCAGTCCATGGAAGTGAGTCCTTTTCTAGGCCCGAAGGGTAACCCAGGGCCATAGTCTTGGGGTTCCATCAGTCTCTATATGACCAATAATTCTGGTCATTGTGGAAAATATTCTCACTAGCTTTCATGGATAAGGATTTCAGTTTGTGGTCAAGTCTGCAGGAAGATCATTTTGTTGCCAGTCAAGCCCCTTTCTACCTCCTGGTCTCATTTTTTAACTTTTTTAATTTGAAAAATAAAGAGTGTAGGTACATCTCCATGTTCTCATATTTTAATGATATGTGCTTTTTTTGCCATGCATCTCTTAAGCTTTTGCAAAGTGTGTTGTTGTTGGTGGTGATTTGGTTATCTTGGAGGTATAACTATTTGTTCCATTTTCATATATCCTCAATAGTCATGCATTCTGTATTTGTCCTGAAGTGAAGCACTAAAAATTCTTATAAATTGGAATCTAAAATTATCCCAGCACTCTTCATTGTTTTTAAAGAAATCCCTTGTATATTAGTGATTGTCTAGGTTTGGGGAGAGGAGCTCTGGTAACGTAATGCCTAAG
>NW_006921840.1:490455-494882 GCF_000298275.1 Orycteropus afer afer | reverse complement strand
AATAAATTATATATATTATATTTAATGAAAGGTTTGAATATATTTCTGAAAACTCATTTAATTATTTAGAATAGCCATGTTCTTTTGTAATATTCCTTTCCACCGATCATTGGATTGACATGGTTTTATTTTGTTTAGTTTTGCTTTATTTTCTAGTAGTGTGGATATTAGAAATCTTATTTATATACTCAATGGTGTTTATTCCGAACTGGTGTGCTGTGGTTAAAGCATTGGGCTGCTGCTAATCAGAAGGTCGGCAGTTTGAACCCACCAATGGCTCCATGGGAGAAAGATGAGGCAGTGTGCTTCCTTAAAGATTTATAGCCTTGGAAACGCTATGGGGCCATTCTACTCTGTCCTGTAGGGTCTCTATGGGTCAAATCCATTTGATGGCAGTGGGTTAGGTTTTAGTTGCTTTTCATTTTTTAATTTTTGAAATAATATTAAATTATACAAAAGTTGAAAGAGTAATACAAAGACCACCCCTTCCCCTACACTCAGACTGACAAATTGTTATTGGGTCACGCACACACACCTATTGTTGGAGTCAGCTTATCTGGCTTGCAAGAGCGAAATCAGTGCATGTCTCCCAACTCCATGTTCAGTGACAATATTTTCTTTCGTAGACCTAAACCAGCCATGGTAGGGATATTCACACCATGGAAATCACATGTTATGGAAGGGTTTCATTTTGTTTTCATGAGCCAGTTTACTAACTTACCACTCTGTGTCTTTTTGAACTGATTGAGAGTAAATTGTAGGTATCACGTCCCTAACACATCAGTATTTCATTGTCTATTTCTTATGATCAAGGACATTCACTTATAGTGTATTGATCAAAATCAGTGTTTAAAATTGATATAATTATCTATAACATTTATAGATTCTCATGCAAATTTCACCACATGGTCTGTAAATCCTTTTACTTACTCAGAATGCAGTCCCACTCATGTTAAGCATTCACTTTTCATGTGCCCTTAATCTCAGTCAGGATCTCCACTTTTCTCTGTGTTTCATGATTTTGATATGATTAGAAGAGTATTGGAGAGATATTATCCAAATGTCTCTCAGGTTGGATGTGTCTACAGATTACTCATGATTAGATTCCAGCTTTTTTTTTTTCCAACTTTTTACCTTGATAAACTTCAGACTTACAGAAAAATTGTAAGACTAGTATGACTTCCATTATACCCTTCACAAATATTCACCAATTGTTAACATTTAACTTTTTTAAAAAGCTAAATATAATGCATATAACAACATTTTATATAAAATTTACCTTTATAAAGTACACATTTACATTGTGGGGATTGCAATTAATGTCACAAAACAAAATGTGTATGAATGGTTGAATGGAAAACCAACTTGCTCGGTAAAATTTTACCCAAATCACAATTAAAACAAAGTATACAATTTGTTTTTTAGAATATTCATAAGGTTGTGAAACTATTGCCACTCTCCATTTCCAAAACATGTTCACCACCATGACAAGAAAGCCGCTAGCCTTTAGCAGTCACACTTTAGTCTTTTCATGTCCTTATTGAACTTCAGAGTATATTCTTTGGAATATGTCTGTTCAAATCCTTTGCCCATTTTTAGTTGGATTATTTGTCTTTTCAGTGCTAGTTTGTAATAATTCTTTATATATTCTGGATACTAGATGCTTTTCAGATATATGATTTGCAAATACTTTTTCTGATTATGTGGATTGTCTTTTCACTTTCGTAGTAATGACTTGATGCACAAATAGTTTTGATTTTGAAAGTCCAATTTATCTATTTGTTTTTTGTTTATTCTGTTGGTGTCATATCTAAGAAATCAGTGTCATAGCCAAGGTCATGAAGATTTACCCCTATATTTTTTCCAAGAGTTGTGTAGATTCTGAATTTATATTTAGGCCATGGATATATTTTGAGTTGGGATAGAGTGTGGTACAAAGATCCGACTTCATTCTTTTAGTTATCCCAGTCCCATTTGTTGATAGAACTGTTCTTTCCCCCATTCAATTGTCTTGATGTTCTTGTTTAAAATGAATTTACCATAGATATTTGAGTTTATTTCTAGACTCTCCATTATATTCCTTTGATCTCTGTCTATCTTCATGCCAGTAGCACACTGGTTTTATTTTTCTCTTTAATAATATTTTATTGTGCTTTTGGTGATGGTTTACATAGCAGTTTAGGTTTTTATTCAACAATTTCTTCACAGTGTGTGAATATTCTCATTATTTGCATTTTGGTTGTTCTGTTTGCATTAATCTAGTTTCCCTGCCCCCCATTACATTCTCGTCTTTGTTTTAAAGTAATTGTTGATTGTTTAGTCTCAAATAGGTGATTTTTTAAAGGAAGCACAGTACTTACAGGTGATATTCATTATTTTCTGAGCCAAATTGTTATTTAGCTGCAAAATAACCTTGGGGATGAGTTTTGGTTCAAGGTTGGAAGAATGAATTATGACAGTAGTCTTAGAGAGTCCTCCAAACTCAACTAGACCAGTAGGTCTTTTTTTCTTTTTTTTTTTTTAAAGGAATTCGAGATTCTGCTCCACATTTTTCTCCCTTCTATCAGTCTCTATCTATTGTGGCCTTGATTGATTATTTGTGCTGCAGACTAGTTTCTCCTTTGAGTCTTTCTTTGTCTTTTGTTCTAGATGAGTAAAGACCAATAGTTGTATCTTAGATGGCTGCTCGCAAGCTTTTAAGACCACAGTTAATACTCACTAAACTAGGATGCAGATCATAACTTTATGACCTATATGGCAATTGACCTGGATGTTCCGTAAGACTATGATCCTAATCCTTCAAACCCAGAAATCCAATCCTGTGAGATCTTTGGCCATGTCTAAGAAATATCTTCAACTAACTGTGCCCCTAAGTGCTTTATCATATATATGAATATATGTGCACACAGGCAGTGTATATGCATACACTTCTATATACACACATAACAGCCTATATATACATATGCATATACTTCCATATACACACATAACAACCTATATATACATACCTATCTATACACATATATGCCTACATGCATACATATATACATGCACATATATGTTTTTTTTTTTTTTTTTGCTGTTGTTTCAAAATTATATATGCCATAGTAATTTCCAAAGGTCCTTTGTTCTTGTGGACTTTTTAGTGCCATTGTTTGCCTTCATCAAACCCTCATTGGTGTACCTTTCCCATTACCAAAAATAACAAGTCTGGAGAGTGAATCCTCCCTCCTGTGATATTCACTATATATATATATATTAGCCAATTTTTAAATTAGCTACAAGGTAACCTCAAGGGTTAGTTTTGGTTCAAGATCTGATGAGCATCTCAGGACAATTGTCTCTGGGTGTTCTCCAGTCTTAACCCATCCATTAAGTCTTTTTTATTTTTAGGAATTTGAGATTCTGTTCTGAGTTTGCTTCATAAAAATTTACAGCCTTGGAAACCCTATGAGGCAGTACTACTCTGTCCTAAAAGGTCACTATGAGATGGAATCAACTAGATGGCAGTAGGTTAATGGCTAATGATCATGATGATTTCTTCATGCATTTGTTGGCCATCTGAATGTCTTCTTTTGTGAAGTGTGTGTTCATGTCTTTTGCCTGTTTTTTGATTGGATTGTTTGTCTTTTTGTTGTTGATGTGTTTAAGTTTTCTATAAATTTTAGATATTAGTCCCTTGTTTGATATGTTGTTGCCAATTTTTTGTTCCCCAATCTGTATGTTCTCCTTTTACTCTTTTGGAGAAGTGTTTTGATGGTATAAGTGATTAATTTTTAAGAGGTCCCATTTATCCAGTTCATTTTTTGCTGTTTGTGCATTTTTAGTTATATATGGTATTCTATTTCTGTCATATATTAGGGTCCATAGCATTGTCCTATTTTTTCTTCCAAGATATTTATAGTTTTAAGTTTTAGATTGAGGTCTTTTATCCATTTTGAGTTAGCTTTTATACATGATGTGAGGTATGGATCCTATTTCATTTTTTCAACAAATAGACATCCAGTTTTGCCAGCATCATTTGTCAATGAAACTATCTTTCTCCATTTAATAGACTTTGGCCTTTTGTCAAAGATCAGTTATCTATAGGTAGATGGATTTACATCTGAGTTTTCAATTCCATTCCATTGGTTTATATGTCTGTCATTGTACCAGTACTAGGATGTTCCGGGAGCTCTGGTGACATAACGCCTAAGGCATTTGACTGATAACCAGAAGCCTGGTCATTCAAACCCACTAGCCACTCCTTGAAAGGAGCGTTGGACAATCTACTTCTGTAGACACACCCACACTGCCTTGGAAACCCAAGGAGGGATTGCTATGAATCAACTCAATTGATGGCAGTGAGTATAGTAGGTTCTCAGATCTGGTACTGTGAAGCCTCCTTCTTGTTCTTCAGTAATACTTATCTGAGGCCTCTTTTTTTT
>NW_006921840.1:486936-487832 GCF_000298275.1 Orycteropus afer afer | reverse complement strand
ATGGTATGTTTTTCCATTTATGTAGATCTCTTTTTGTTTCTTGCAGTTGTGTTTTGTACTTTCCTTTGTATATGTCTTTTATGTCCCTGGTCAGACTTGTTCCTAAGTATTTTATCTTTTTGGGAGTTCTTGTAATTGGCATCGTTTACCTAATTTCCTTTTAGATGTGGTCTTTGTCGGTGTAGAGGAATTCAACTGATTTTTGTATTTTGATCTACTACTACTGCTACTTTGCTGAATCTTTTTTATTAGTTTCAGTAACTTTCTTGCGGAATATTTGGGATCCTCTATGTATAGTATCATATCATCTATTCATAGCGATACTTTTACTTCTTCTTCTTCTTCTTCTTCTTTTTAATCAATCTGAATGCCCTTTACTTCCTTTTCTTGTCTTATTGCTCTAGCTAAGACTTCTGCTATAATATATAATAAAAGTGGTGATAAAGGGCTTCCTTGTCTGGTTCTCATTCTCAAGAGGAATGCTTTCAGTCTCTCTTCACTAGAATATTGTTGGCTATTGGTTTTGTAAAATATATTTTATTATGTTGAGAAATTTCCCATGTATTCCTATTTTGCTGAAAGTTTTTTTTTTTAAAATCAGGAATGGGTTGTGGACTTTTTCAAATACCTTTTCTACATAGATTGAGATAATTATGTGATTCTTTTCCTTTGTTTTATTTATGTGGTGGGTTACAGTGATTGATTTTCTAATGTAGAATCATCCTTGCATATCTAGTATGAATCCCACTTGTTCATGATGTATTTATTTAATATGCTGTTAAATTCTATTGGCTAGAATTTTTTTAGGAGCTCTGGTAGCATAGTGGCTAAGACACTTGCCTGCTAACCAGGCGGCTGGCGGTTCAAACCCACCAGCCACTCCTTGGAAGGAAGGT
>NW_006921840.1:480787-485525 GCF_000298275.1 Orycteropus afer afer | reverse complement strand
TAAGACCCCAGTCGCTACTCACCAATGTAGGATGTGGAAAAGGCTTTTATGTATTTTGTTGTTCCAATTGAATCTGGTGTCCCCCAGTACTATGGTCCTGAGACAGTAGATCTATTGGATCTCTCTCCCATAGTGTCTAGGTGTCTGTGAGGGATTACTCTGTGTCTGTCTTCTACTGTTTCTGTAGGGATTTTAGGTATTTTGTATCACTGGGGTCTCTGCAAGATTGGCCTGTGCTGAATCTATCCTTGGTCTAGAGTATACTCCTGTTCACTGACCCCCCATCTGATCCTCTCAGGTGTTTATGTGTTTATCTGTAGCCTGGTGTTTGGTGTTAATGGTAATGCAGTATTGTGCGCACATTTGTTGGTATTAGCATCTGTTGTCTATCTCTTATGTACACAATTCAGTGTCCTCCCATTTCCTAATGTCATCATGGTGGTCACAGATCCTTTGTGTATATCCCTCCCCCTACCCACATCAGCATGTGGGCTGCATCTAGCCCAAAATTAATCCCTCCCCCTCCCTTCCCATCCTGGTAACCTACAGAATGAGTTCCCTTTCCCAAGAAAACCCTTCCTTGTCTTTTTACAGTAATGGGTTCATACAGTACTTGTCTTTCTGCAATTGACTTATTTCACTGAGCATAATGTCCTCCAGGTTCACCCACATTGTGAGATGATTTGTGTATCCCTCATTGTTCTTTAATGTAGCATAGTATTCCATTGTGTGCATGTACCATATTTTGGTTATCCATTCATCTGTTGATGGACATTTAGGTTGTTTCCATCTCTTTGTTATAGTGAATTGTGCTGCTATGAACATAGGTGTACATATGTCTGTTCGTGTGCTATCTCTCATCTCTTTAGGATATATTCCTAGTAATGGAATCGCTGTGTTCTATTTTCAGTTTTTTAAGGAAACGCCATACAGTTTGTGACAATGGTTATACCATTTTACAATTCCACCAGCAGTATACAAGAGTTCCAATCTCTCCGCAACCTCACCAGCATTTGTTATTTTCTGACCTGTTGAACTTTGCTATTATTGCTGGGTTGAGATAATATCTCATCATTGTTTTTATTTGCATCTCTCTCATGATTAACGATCACAAGCAATTTCATGTGTTTGTTGTCTGCCTGTATATCTTCTTTGGTGAAGTGTCTGTTCAAGTATTTTGCCCATTTTTGAATTGGGTTACTTGTCTTTTAGGTGTTGAAGTGTTGAAGTCTTCTATAGATATTGGACATAAGTCCTTTATCAGATATGTCATAGGCAAATATTTCCTCCCAATCTGTTGATTCTCTTTTTATCCTTTAGATGAAGTCTTTCAATGTGCATAAGAATTTAATTTTTAAAAGGTCCTAGTCATCTAGCTTCTCTTCTACCTCCTGCACATTCTGGGTTATGCTTGATAGTCTATTGATGCCATAAATTAGGGCTCCCAGATTTGTCCCTATTTTATCTTTGATGAATTTTATAGTTTTGGGTTTTACATTTAAGTCTTTGATCCAGCTTGAGTTTGTTTTTGTGTATGGGGTGAGATATGGGTCTTGTTTCATCTTTTCTGCAGGTGAATATCCAGTTTTGCCAGCACCATTTGTTAAAGAGGCTGTCTCTTCCCCATTTAATGGGCTTTGGACCTTTGTCAAAGATCAGTTGTCCATAGATGGATGAGTCTATGTCTGAGCTTTCAATTCTGTTCCATTGGTCTATCTGTCTATCATTCTACAAATACCATGCTGTTTTGACTACTATGGCTGTATAGTAGTTCTTAAGATCTGGGAGTGTGAGATCTCCCACTTTGTTTGTCTTCCTCAGAAGTGTTCTGCTTATCTGAGGTCTCTTTCCTTTCTATATGAAAATAGTAATTGTTTTCTCCATGTCCTTAAAAAAATTGTTGAAATCTGGATTGGTATTGTGTTAAATGTGTAGATTGCTTTAGGTAGTATTGACATTTTCACAACATTCAGTCTACCTAGCTGTGAACAAGGTTGGTTCTTCCATTTATATAGTACCCTTGTTGTCTCTTGTAGCAGTGTTTTATAGTTTTCTTTGTCTAGGTCTTTTGTGTCTCTGGTGAAGTTTATTCCTAGATATTTTATCTTTTTAGTCGCTATTGCAAATGGTATTGTTTCTCTTATTCTTTATCAGAGGATTCTCTGTTGGTGTAGAGGAATCCAACTGATTTTTGTATGTTGACCTTATATCCTGTCACTTTAGTTCCAGTAGTTTTTTATTGAGTCCCATGGGTTTTCTATGTACAGGATCATATCATCTGCAAATAGAGATTAGTTTTATTCCTCTTTGCCAATTTGTATGCCTTTTATTTCTCTTTCTTGCCTTATTGCCCTGACCAGGACTTCCAATACAATGTTAAATAGAAGTGGTGGTAGAGGGCACCCCTGTCTGGTTCCTGTTCGTAAGGGGAATACCTTGAGTTTTTCTCCATTAATAATGATGTTGGCCTGGCTTTGCATACATACCCTTTGTTATATTGAGGAATTTCCCTTCTATCCCTATTTTGCTGAGAGTTCTGAACAGGAATGGATGTTGGATTTTATCAAATGACTTTTCTTCATTGATTGATATAATCTCATGGTTCTTTTGTTTTGTTTATGTGGTGGATTACATCGATTGTTTTTCTGATGTTGACCCACCCTTGTAAACCTGGTATGACTCCCACTTGGTCCAGGTGTATTCATTTTTTGATATGTTGTTGGATTCTGTTGGCTAGGATTTTGTTAATTATTTTTGCATCTATGTACTAGAGGGATATTGGTTTGTAGTTTTCCTTTCTAGTGGTATCTTTCCCTGGTTTTGGTATTAGTGTTATGCTTGCTTCATGAAATGAGTTTGGGAGTACTCCATCTTTTTCTGTGTTCTGGAATAGCTTGAGTAGCATGGGTGTCAATTCTTCTCTCAATATTTGATAAAATTCTCCAGTGAAGCCATCAGGCCAGGACTTTTCTTTGTGGAATATTTTTTATGACTTGTTCCATTTCTTCTTTTGTTACAGGTCTGTTCAAGTATTCTATCTCTGAGTGGAATAGTTTAGGTAGGTTTTGTGATTCTAGAAACTTGTCCATCTCTTCTAGGTTCTCAAATCTGTTGGAGTACAGTTTTTCATAATATTCTGTCAGTATCTTTCATATTTCAGTTGGTTCTGTTGTGATGACACCCTTTTTGTTTACAATTCTTGTGATTTGGATCTTCTCTTTCTTTTCTTTTGTTAGATCTGCCAATGGTTTATTGATTTTATTCATCTTCTTGAAGAACCAGCTTTTTGTTCTGTTCATTTTCTCTATGGTTTTTTGTTTTCTGTTTCATTCATTTCTGCTCTTTGTTATTTCCTTGCTTCTAGATACTGTAGGATTCTTTTGTTGTTCTATTTCTAGTTGTGTTGGAGTTGATGAGTTAGAGTGTTGATGTTGCTTCTTTCTTCTTTTTGATGTATACATTTATTGCTATAAATTATCCTCTGAGTACTGCTTTAGCTGTATCCCATAGGTTTTGGTATGATGTATCTTCATTCGCATTTATTTCTAGGAATTTTTTTTATTTCAGTTCATATTTGTTTCATTATCCAATAGTTTTTGAGCAGTGAATTGTTCTGCTTCCGTATGTTTGGTGTTTTTTTACTTGAACTTCCTATTATTGATTTTGAATTTTATAGCACTGTGTTCTGAGAAGATGCTTTGTACTATTTCAATGCTTTTGAATTTATTGAGGCTTGTTTTATGTCCTAACATATGGTCTATTCTGGAGAAGGATCCATGTGCACTGGAGAAGAATGTGAATTGTACTTTTGTTGGGTGAAATGTTCTGTGTATGTCTGTGAGGTCGAGTTGGTTGATTGTATTGTTGAGCTCTTCTATATCTTTGTTGAGTTTTTTTTCTAGTTGACCTGTCCCTCTTTGAAAGTGGTGTGTTAAAGTCTCTTACTACTATTGTAGAGCTGTATATTCTATTATCCCTTTTAATTCAGTTAATATTTGCTTCACGTATTCTGGAGCACTTTCATTGGGTGCATAAATATTTATTATCCTAACGTCTTCTTTGTCATTTGACCCTTTCAACATCATATAATGTCCTTCTTTGTCTCTTATGAAGTTTTTCACCTTAATGTCTATTTTATCAGAAGTTAACTTTGCCACTACTGCTCTTTTTTGGTTACCATTCGCTTGGCATATTTTTTATCCATCCCTTAACTCTTAATTTGTTTTTATCTTTGTGTCTAAGGTGGGTCTCTTGTAGGCAGCATATTGATGGGTCTCCTTTTCTTATCCAGTCTGCCACTCTCTTTCTCTTGATAGGTGCATTTGGTCCATTCACATTGAGTGTAATTAGTGATAGGTATGAATTGATTGCTGTCATTCTATTGTGTTTTTTTTTTTTTCTCATGTTGTTGATGTTTCCTTGATCCATACACTTTTCTGTATTGAGTTTGGTTTGTTGCCTAATGCTTTCTCCCTTTTCTTCTTTATTGTTGCTTTTGTGCTTATTAAACCTATATGTTTTCCTTCCTTCTGGATTTGCTTAGGGGGATTGTTAATTTTCTCTGTTGTTACCTTGGAGTACATTCCTATCTCTACATTTTTAGAACAGTGTGTTTTGTGAAGGCATTGTCCTCTTTTCCTCTCCATTTGGAAGTTTGTACCCAGAAGTTTCATTCCCTCTAATAGGTTAGTTGCTGTTGTTGTGTGCTGATTGACTTCCTTGTTTTTTACTGTACAAT
>NW_006921840.1:465406-474210 GCF_000298275.1 Orycteropus afer afer | reverse complement strand
ATTCCTCATTTGGTTTTAGTGTTGATGCCATGTATCCTGATTTTGTTGATCTCTGTTGTGGGTTCTCTATTGGAAGGACTTCCTTAGGCATTTCTTCTAGGGTTGGTCTGGTTTTCACAGACTCCCTTAATTTCTGTTTGTCTGAGAATGCACTGATTTCACCCTCATATTTGATGGATAATTGGGCTGGATATAGAATTCTTGGTTGGAAGTTCTTTTCCTTCAGTGTGTTATATATGCCATCCCATTGCCTTCTTGCTTGCATGGTTTCTGCTGAGTAATCAGAGCTCAGCATAACTGTTTGATTATTAGAAGTAATATTTCTTTTGCTCTCAAAATTTTTTCTTTGTCTTTGGTTTTGGAGAGTTTGATTATAATGTGCCTTGGTGTTTTTCTCTTGGTATCTATCTTGTGTGGAGTTTTATGAGCTTCTTGGACAAATATCTTTTCTTCCTTCATGATATGGGGGAAGTTTTCTGTTAGCAGGTCTTCCACAATTTTCTCGGTGCTTTTTTTTCACCTCTTCTTGTTCTGGAATTCTAATGAATCTTATGTTGCTTTTTTTTCATGTCATCCCACATAATTCTTAGGTTCTCTTCATTTCTCTTAAATATTTATTCTGATATTTCTTCATACAGGCTGGTGCCCAGGGATTTGTCTTCTAGTTGGGATATGCATTCTTCAGCCAGCTCTAACCTATTCTTTTGTGCTTCTACTGTGTTGTGTAATTTTGTCATTTTGGTATTCATCTTCTGGATTACCAACTGCTATTTTTGTATGAGTTCTGATTGTGCATTAATCTAGTTATTTTGTTCTGGAATGATTTTCCTGAGTTCTTCCAGGGAACTGTCTGTGTTCTCCTTGCTTCTGTTTGTGGTTTCCTTAGGCTCTTGTAAAGCTCTATAAACATATGTTCTAAATTCCTTCTCAGATAATTCTATTGCCTCCTCTTCCTCCACGTTTAATGAGACTTTTGTTTGTGGTTTTGCTTCTAATGCCTTGTCCTGTTTTTTTGTTTCATTTGAGGTTGCCTGTTGTTTCTTAGACATTTTGAGGTTGTCTTTGACTTTTGGTTATGTATTGATTTGTTTTGTCTTGGTTTTATGATTTAATATTTTGAAAAGGTGAAGCTGGTGCATTTTATTTTTTTAGTTATGAATTCAGGTATGCTGGGTTGCTCTGCAGTTTTCTTAGTGATGGTAGAATCACTGTATGGAATGTGGATATGGGTTTCTGTTTGTCGTAAAGAGGGTTTAGAATTCTAACTGATAGGTATTATGGCAGCTAAATGTGGTTTCTTCTATTGATTGAGTGAGGTTATTAGCAGAGAAGGTGCTAGCAGAAGAGAGGAAGAAGGAAAGCTCCCTGTTGCTAGGGGAAATTTCTAGGGCTTTGAGTGGGCTGCTGATGACGACATTGCACTGTTATTCACAGGCCCACAGCTCATTTTCAGCAAAGACTCCAGTTGTTAGGGGTTGCCGCTTTCCACTAGGCTCAGATACATGCAAAAACCATGTTCCTGATGCCCCTTGGCACACAAAAGCCGACCCAACACAAATTACTTGCTCCGCGATCTGCTGCAGGAGTTCCTCTCTGGGTCCACTCACCCACGGTGCCAAAGATCCACTCAGTTTCAGCAGCACTGGAGTCAGGCTAGTGCCTGCCCGCTTGTACCCTGTAGTCCTAATATTATTGACAAAGTCAACTGCAGACTCTTCTGTGCTACTAAGATGACCCAAGCCTGATTGGTGATCTGCTGCAGGAGCACCTTCCCAGGCCCGTCTTACAGCACCAATGGACTCTGCTTGGGTTTCAGCAGCACTGGACATGCCTGTTTTCACTTAGCTGACCCAAGGTACCGCAATATCAGGTGCTGAAAGTCGAGCCTTGAGGTGATTGCTGGTATGGTGGTATGGTCGCTGGTATGTTGGTGTGGTGCGTCTTCTTCCTTAACCCAGGGAGTTCTGGGATAACCTTTCTCGCCTGCTGGTTGGAGTTCCCCTAGGGAGGTTTCCGGATCTTGTTATTTTTTTCCCCTGTCCCTTTTTCCTTTCTAATTCTACTCCCCTGAGTTTGGTGCACTCTGACTCAGTGAGCTGTTCAGAGCACCAGAATCCCTAATTCAAACTGCTGTACCTAGTTTTTCAAGAACTAAGATGCTAGAGGGAATTAGCGTGGTGATTACTGATGAGACTCCATTTTGAACTGTCTTTGTATTATTTTGATGTTTTGGATTTATTGAGGCTTGCTTTGTGACCTAAAATGTGGTCTATTCTGGAGAATGATCCATGTGCATTGGAAAAGAATGTATACTTTGCTGCTGTGTGGTGGAGTGTTCTGTACATGTCTATGAGGGCATGCTGGTTGACAACAGCATTAAGATCTTCTATATTTTTGAGTTTCTTTCTAGTCCTGTCTTTCATCGAAAGTGGTATGTTGAAGTCTCTTACTATTATTGTGGAAATAGCTATTTCTGTTTTCAATGCTGTTAGAATTTGTTTCATGTATTTTGGAGCCCTGCCATTGGATGTGTATATATATATTACGGTTATGTCCTGTTGGTGGATTGACTCTTTAATCAATATATGATGCCCTTACTTATCTTTAGCATATATTTTTTCTTGAAATCTATTTCATCAGATATTAATATCGCCACTCCTCCTCCTTTTTTTTTTTTTTTTGATTATTTTTTTCTTGGTATATTTTTTCCAGCCTTTGAGTTATAGTTTATTTATCTTTGGGTCTAATGTATATCTCCTATAGACAGCATATTGATGGGTCATTTTTTAAAAAAAAAAATCTGTTCTGCCATTCTCTGTCTCTTTACTGGTGCATTTAAGCCATTTACATTTAGTGTGATGATTGCTAAGTAAGCTGACTGCTGTCATTTTGTTGTGCTTTTTTCTGTAGTGTTCATGGTTTCTTTGTTCTGCTTAATTTTCTGTGCCAAGTTATTTTTTTCATGGAGTTTAATTTTCACTCTTTTGTTGTAGATTTTGTGTTTATTGTGTCTGGTTTTTTTGTTTTTATTATTTTGATGAGTAGGTTTGTTAACTTTCCTTGTGGTTACTTTGAATTTTACATTTATCTTCCTAAGTTTAAAGCAGTCTTTTATTTCTTGGTATCATCTTGGTTTCCATTCCATATGAAAGTTCTTTTACTACACCATTTAGTCCTCTTTTCATTTTGATGTTGTCATCATTTACAGATTGATGTCTTTGGTTCCTTTTTTCAGTCTTTTAGTTGTTTTTTTTTTAAGAATGGTTGATCTGGGTTGGTATCTGACTGCTCTGTATCCTAATCATAGATTATTGTTTCATGTTGGTTCCTTTGTCTGAAGGACTCCTTTTAATATATCTTGTAACAGTGGTTTGGTTTTTACAAATTCCCCAAATTTCTGTTTATCTGGAAATGTCCTAATTTTGTCATTGTGCTTGAGAGACAGTTTTCCTGGATCTATAATATATAATTCTTTGATGGGATTTTTTTTTTCTTTCAAGGTTTTATATATGTCACCCTATTGCTTTTTTGCCTGCCTGATTTCTGCAAGTAATCACAGCTTAGTCTTATTGGTTCCCCTTTGTAGGCAGCTTTATTTTTTTTCCCAAGCTGCTCTCAGGATTCTTTCTTAGATTTTTGTGAGTTTGATTATATATGTTTTTGTGACTTTTTTTTTTTTTTAATCTATCCTGTATGGGGTTTGTTAAGCTTCATGGATGGATATCTTCTCAAGTTTAATGATATTAGGGAAGTTTTCTGCCAGCAAATCTTTGACAATGCTGTTTTTTTTCCCCCTCCTGTTCTGTGATCACATATAAATTTTTCCTCTTGATAGTGTCCCCCATTTTTCAGACTTTCTTCATAGGACTGCTATTTATTTATTTTATATTAGTTTATAATATCACTTTAGATTGGCTAATATCTATTATTATTGTTATTGTTTAGTAACTGTTTTGTTTGTCTTCTCCATCCTGCCATTATGGCCAAACATACAATTTTCTCTCCCTATTGTATTTTTGGGTTGTATAATTTATTTTTTTTTTTCCTGCTAAGATTCTCTTTTTTTACTTTTAAAATATAATTATACTAGCAGCTCTAAAATCTTTAACTGCTAATTCCAACATGTAGGTTATCTCAGGATGAATTTCCATTAAAACATGTAGGTTATCTCAGGATTGATTGTTTTTGCTTCAGAATAGCTTAAATTTTCCTGACTCTTTATGTCAAATAACATTTTTAATGTATCTGGGGACACTGGGAACATTATCTTTTAACTTGGTTCAAATGGCAAAGTTTCTATTCGCAGAGATCAGTCTCAGTTTAGGTCTTTCATCTTTAGCCAAGTACTTTGTGTCTGATTTACAGATTCATGTTTTAATAGTTAGCCAGAAGCTTGGCAAGAGGTTACACATGAAATATGAAGATCTTTTCTCTGGATTATTAATTTATGTTATTCCCTCCTCACTTTCCAGTGCCTGCAATTGCCACAAACTCTATCTTTTTTTGTGCTTCATGCCAAAATATCTATAGATTTTCCATCAGAAGAATACTCACCCAATATGACACTAACTTTAGCCTGACCTTTAGTCAGTCTAAAAGCTATAAAAACTTGTAACTTACCCCCTTCCCTACCTTGTAAAATTCTTAACTTCTCTCCAAATTCTGCCAGATTTTATTCATTGTCTGTGGTCTCCAGGTCTTTTTTTTTTCCCATCCAATATTTATGGCTTTTATTTGTGGGTCCAGGAAAGATTTACTCAGCTATAATAGGAGCATTAATTTTAATTTTAAAAAAATCCAGATATATTTAATTCCAACACAACATAATTCCCAAATTTTCACAGACAGTTAAATATAGCATTTGAACAATGGGCAAAAGTTTGTATGTTGTAAACCAAAATTTTAAGTAAATGTGTTTGAAATAAATGGTAATATAATAAAAATTTATTGTGCTTGTTAAAGGATGAAAAGACTTGATAATGGATGATGTTTACAAAAATAAATGTTTGGAGGAGTCCTGTTTGGAAGGCAAATTCTTTCCTTTTTCTGTACTATTTTGTTTTCATCAGTTTTTCAATGTATTGGAACCTATGATGTCTGTGGTCTCAAATTGCATTTAACAATAAAAAATATTGCATAATAAAGTACCATTAGTGCAAAAATAATATCTATTCAGGAGAATGCACTTCTTCATCACTTTTGTTTGTTTATACACAAAAAACATTTTGAGTTTTTCTAAATGTGTCATACAATTCCAATGTGTTTTATATGCATTCGCTCTCTAGAAACATTTCTGGGTACTAAATTAGTAGATCTGTATTTGCCTAAAACTTTAACATTGAAATGTTACTTTATATAGCATATTCATTTAGTCTGTTTTGGAGTGAAAAGTGTTTTATACTGGAAATGAAGTCATATGAAATTTAGTAGTATTTGTTCAAAAGTTTTTGTGGTAAAAATAACTGAATAGTCATTGTGTGAGGTAAGCTTTATATAAAGAAACTTGTAAAAATCAGTTACAAAAAAAGACAAACAGGGAAATTCAAAATGTACAAAGAATATAAAAAGACAATGTAGTGAGAGAAAGAAAATAATAACAGTTAACAAAAGTATGAAAAGGTGCTGAAATTCACTAGTAATTCACTAGTAATTAGGAAATGGCAAACTTTTTGGTTGTTAAAAAATAAAATAATACCAAGTTTTAGGAGGGTTTAAGAAAATGCAAAGTCTTGTATATTAGTGGTTAAAATGAAATTTGTAATAAGGCCATTGGAGTGACATTTGTCAAAGTCTAGTAAAATTTTGAGATGGCCATACTTGTTTTACCATCCCTGAATTACATCATATGTAATATGACGTAATTATATGAACTCTGAATTACATCAGAGATAATCATCTATGTATTCTCAAGGACATATGTATATAAGCAAACACATCACAGAATTATTTATTATACAGACATACTTTGTTTTATTGTACATCACTTTATTGCACTTTGTAGATACTGCATTTTTTAAAATTGAATGTTTGTGTCAATTCTAAATTGAGCAAGTCTGTTGGCACCATTTTTCCAACAGTATGTGCACACTTCATGTCTCTGTGTCACATTTTGGCAATTCTCACAATATTGCAAACTTTTTCATAATGCTGTTGCATACTTAATAGACTACCGTGTAGTGTAAACCTAACTGTTGTATGCGCTGATGTCATAGTTACCTATAGGATAAATAACACAAGTGGATGATTTAAACAAAAAGAAATTTATTCTCTCACAATTTAGGCTAGAAGTATGAATTCAGAGCTCTAGCTTTAGGCAGAGGATTTCTTTGTGTGTGTCTTTGTCTTAGGAGAATCCCAGTGCAAGTGCCCTGGGTGCAAAGGATGTGCTCTGCTCCTGGCTCTTCTTTCTCCCTTCTTATCTCTTGTAAGATAAAAGTGATTAAGGCCACACACTTGGGAAACTCCCCTAACCTCAGATCAGGCTGTGATAGGATTAAGGATGTTGCATCCCATCCTAATTCTCTGACAACTAATTGGCTTACATAGAAGAGGGAAATCGTTACATAACTGCCACCTTACTTCATTACATACCTCCCAAACCACTGAGAATCATGGCCCAGCCACGTACACCCATATTTTTGGTGGACACAATTTACTCCATGACATTTTACCTTTTGGTCCCCAGAAATCCATGTCCTTGCCACATGCAAAACACTGTTATTCCATCATATCATCCCAAAAGTCTTAAATCAACTCCAAGTCCAAAATCTATCATGGAGCAAAATTCCTCTTCCTCTGTGAAACTAGAACACAAGTTAAAACCAAAAACCAAACTCACTGCCATCAAGTTGAACCTGACTCATAGCGACCCATCTTTGGGTTTCCGAGGAAGTATCACTACAGAAGTAGATTGTTCAATCTTCCTTCCAAGAAGTGGCCAGTGGGTTTGAACCACAAGCCTTCTGGTTAGCAGTCAAATGCCTTAGTCACTATCCCACCAAAGCTCCTAGAATACAAGTTATCTGCTTCCAAAGTACAATGGTGGAGCAGGCACAAGGTAGATGTTTCCATTACAAATGGGGGAAATTGGAGATAAACAAAATAATAGCATCAAGCAGGTCAAAAAATCCAGCAGAACAATTTCCATTAGCTCTGAAGGCTTAAAAATAATCCTCTGTTCTCTGAGACCATCTAGGCAATGGCCCTACCATCCAGAATCTGGGCCTTGGCGAGGCTCTGGATTTTGGGTGGAGGCACCTCAACCCTGGCCTCTAGCTTTGCCTTCCAGGCCCACTGGAATGGCAACTCAGCTTCCTTTTCTTTGGGCTGCTCCATTCTCCTAGTCTGTCTGAGTAGCGACTTCAGCTCCTCAGCCTCTGTAGGCCCATTCTTCTGCCCCTTGGGCATGGCAGCCCTGCCCCTTGAGCTTTGGGAACTGACATACATGACTGGCAGCCCCACACTCCAGAACTGAGTTGGTGAAGAGCTGACTCTTTGAAACCCAGGAAGCTGCAGCCCCACCCTTCAAAACCCAGCAGGCCATGGTGGTTCCACCCTTTGAAACCTGAGGTAGTGGTCCTACGTTTTGAGTCTGAGGCAGCTCTGCTTCCTGTTTTCCTTGTCTCTTCAGCTTCTGCTTCCTGTTTCCTTGGTCTTTCAAAGAGGCCACCCTGATCTCTGCCTTGCTCCATCAAGTGTTCCAAAGCTCTTTAGCTCTACCAATTAGTTCTCAGAGGCATCCAACTCTGCCAGGGAGCCTCTACAAGAAAGCACCCAGCTCTCTGCTGTGTGGGTTATCAAGCCTAAGTCCACCAACAAGTGCCCAAAGGAATCTCACTCTGCCAGGAAGCCTTCTGTCTGAAGGCTCTCAGCTCTCCTATTCCATCTCACACTGGTCTCCTTGTTCTGCTGCCACTGTTTCTCTACCACTGCTACTTGCCATCTGTGCAGTTTCTGATGTTACAAGTCTCTTCATTTCCTTCTGAGTCCTTACCAGAATTTTCTTTTACATCCCTAATTCCATCACCAGTCTCTTCAAGGCAGTCTAAATCTTTACTTTTCGGCACCTTTAAATTTTACTAGCCTCTATTCATTACCCAATTTGAAAACCACTTCCATATTTTCGATGTCTGTTGGAGCAGTACCCTACTATTCCAGTACCAAATTCTGTTCTAGTTATCTCATTCCACTGTAAGAGAAATACCACAAGCAGATGGCTTTAACAAAGAGAAAATTATTCTCTCACAGTTTAGGAGGCTAGAAGTCCAAATTAAGAGTGCTGGCTCTAGGAGAAGGCTTCTTCTGTGTGTGTCTCCTGGTCCTAAAGGATCCCAGCACAAGAATCCTGGGTCCAAAGGACACACTCTGCTCCTGGCTCTTCTTTCTTGGTAGTAGTAGGTCCCAGTCTTGCCAGTTGCTCAGTTTATAAGATAAAAGGTGTTTCAGGCCACACCCCAGGGAAACTCCTCCTATATCATCAGATCAGGGCTGTGATGGGATTAAGTGTTGCATCCCACCATAATTCTCTGACAACTGATTACTGATTGGCAGATCACATCATGGGAAATAATTACATAACTGCCATGTTATATCATTACACAACTGCCAAACCACTGAGAATCATGGCCCAGCCAAGTTGGCACACATATTTTGGGGGGATGCAATTCAATCCATGACAACTGGGAAACCAAAAAATTTGTGTGACTCACTTTACTGATACTCGCTTTATAGTGGTGATCTGGAACCAAACACACAATATCTCCAAGGTATGCCTGTAGTGAAAAATTGGAAACAATCTATCTATC
>NW_006921840.1:464321-465016 GCF_000298275.1 Orycteropus afer afer | reverse complement strand
CTCAAAATGTTGATAAAACAGTGTTTTTACTAAATTAAGGAACCTATGGAGCATAAATACACTTGAGATTTGTTGTGATGTAGACATAATTCATAAATAGTTCCAAATAAACTGTCACATTCTGCCAGTCATGATAGAAACTGTGATTGTCAAAATCTACAAATATTTTCTATATATACTGAGGAATAGAACTATTTTTTGATTAAGGTGATGTTGAATAAAACACATTTTAGCATTGTAGTACATGCTCTCTTTCTGCACTGCCTATTATTTTTTGGAATTTAGAACTATTTAAATTTTTTGAAGAACTAATTCATAAATAACCCTACATGTCTCATGATTGTTTCAGCTATTTTGTAAACATTCCAATTTTTTTGCACTTTGTTCAAAATCAATATAAACTATTTAATTGAAATAGTGAATGGAATTGCCAAATATTCAACTTTTGAAGTTTTACTAAATTTATTTCAATGAACATAAAACTTATAAACAGGAAGATCTTTAAATGTTTCTGTATAAAACAAGTGAGGAAATGAACAAATCAAATCTTAATAACTCAAGTAAGTTTAGTTTTGAAATTCCTTAAATGTACTCTGAAACATCTGTTAGTTGTTGTTGTTAAGTGCCGTCGAGTCGTTTCCGACTCATAGCGACCCCATGCACAGCAGAACGAAACACTGCCCGATCCCGCGCCA
>NW_006921840.1:459812-460693 GCF_000298275.1 Orycteropus afer afer | reverse complement strand
TTGAAAAAAAACCTTTTGAAAATCCAATTTCTAATGATGTAAGTTTATACTTTGTATTGTGATTCAATGGAATTGAGAAGACTTGTATTTTGGCAAGAAATAAGTTTATCAAAGTAATCAGTTATATAACACATATGAAGACAAACTGATGAATTTTGTCTCATAAAATATTTTTTTTGAGAAAGATATCTTGCAAACATTATCTTGAGAAAAATAAGTCAGTCACAAAAAGGATAAATATTGTATGATCCCACTCATATGGAATATCTAGAATGGGCAAATGTATGAAGACCAAAAGTTATCAGTGGTTACCAGGAGCAGGCAGGAGGGAGGAGAAAAGGGTGACTCATCATTTAGAGGACACTGAGCTTTTGTTAAGGATGATGGAAAATTTTAGAAACATAATGGTAATAATTGAACAATAGGATAAACATAATTAGTAACTGAACTGTACATATGAAGAATCTTGACATAACAAATTGTGTTATATTTACTGTAATAAAAAAGATATTATGAATGGGAACAACATAATACTACCTGGGAAAATATTCAGTTCAGTGTTTTTGCATACTCCATTACATAAAAGAATTAGAATAGAGAACCTCTTCACTCTAAAAGAATTTTCTCTGAGTCTACCAGGTTTCCCAGTTAAAAATATTGGTGTACAAAAAATATAAATTGTAGACATGAAGAGCATTTCAGAAAATTGAACAAAGTCAAGTCCATATTAAAAAAAATTATTTGGAAAATACAAGTAGCATAAGAGTCATATAAGGTTAAGAAACTAATAAAAATAAGTGAATAATAAGCATTTTACTTATTAATGTTTGAAAGTTCAATAAAGAAACATATACAAGTATATGTTATTTTAGAAATCATTT
>NW_006921840.1:452289-456976 GCF_000298275.1 Orycteropus afer afer | reverse complement strand
AAATGACAAAATAAATGAAAAGTAGAAATGATACAAAATCTACAGATAGAAAACCAGAAGATTAATACTAAATTTTCAGAAATAGATAACACATTGAATGGAGAAAGGAGTAGAGTTGAATCAATGGAAGACAGAATCAGTGAGATTGAAGACAAATACCTGAACACTTCTTTGGAAAGGGATCAATCAGAAAAAAGATTTAAAAAAATGAAGAATGTCTAATATTCATGTGGGGTTCCATCAAGAGGAATAACCTACATGTAATCAGAATTCCAGAACAGGAAGATACAAATAAAACCACAGAGAAAATTGTCAAAGATTTGGTGGAACAGAATTTCCTTGATATGATGAAAGATGAGAATGTATCCATTCAAGAAGTCCGATAAATCTCAAACAGGATAGACCCCAAAAGAAAATCACCAAGACTTATCATCATCAAACTCACCAAAACCAAAGACAAAGTAAAAATCCTGAAATTAGCATGGGGAATAACAAAAAGTTACCTACAAAGGACAACCAAAGAGACTAAGCTCTGATTTCTTGGTAGAAACTATGCAGATGAGAAGACAATGTGATGGTATATATAAAACCCTGAAAGAAAAAAATTCCAACCAAGAATTATATACCTGGCAAAATTGTCCCTCAAATATGATGGTGAAATTAGGAGATTTCCAGATAAGCAGAAACTAAGGAAATTTGTTAAAACCAGACCAAAGTTACAACAGATGCTAAAGAGAGTCCTTTGGACAGAGAACCAACAACAGAAGACAGTAACCAATGACTGACGTACATGATGAAATAACCCAGAAACCAAAACAGTGTGATTAAATTTGGAAAAAAAAAAAAAAAAAGCTTACAAGACTGTAAATAGGGAACTAGATACATCAGTTGGCAAATGAGGACAACCACAAACCAATAAGAGGGAAAATTCTTATCTACTCCAGGCTTTCTGGAGTCGTGGAGGCTGGATAACCCCTTAAAACTATTGACTTGTGATAATATTTAAACCTTAAACCAAATATATCCCCTGAAGTATTCTTAAAACCAAGCAATAGTTTAGCTTAACTAATTAAAAAAAAAAGTCTGCCTTGAGGATTATGCTCTTTTAAGGACTATCAATATGAGATCAAGTTGGCAACAGCAGCCCGAAAGATTACATAGGAACTTTAGGGAGCAGGGAGTTTATGTTAATGTGGGAGGAACAACTCATAAAGGAGGGTACACAACCTGAAGAATGTAATCAATGTCACTAAATGGTACATGTAGAAATCTTTGAATTGGTATATGTTTTGCTGTGTATATAGCCATACCTTGGAGATATTGCAGATTTGGTTCTAGACCACTGCAATAAAGTGAATCTTATGATAAAGCAAGTCACACAAATTCTTTGGTTTCTCAGTGCATATGGAAGTTCTGTTGACACTATATTGTAGTCTATTAAATGTGCAAGAGCATAAAGAAATAGTCTGAAATATGAGAATTACCAAAATGTGACACAGAGACACAAAGTGAACACATGCTATTGGAAGGAAGGTTGGGCAATCCTACTTCCATAGTGATACTGCCTTGGAAACCCAAGGAGGGGTCGCTATGAGTCGGGGCTGACTCGATGGCACATAACAACAACAACAACAACAACAAACTATTGGAAAAATGGCACAATAGACTTGCTCGAAGTACGGTTGCCACAAACCTTCAATTTGTAAAAACCCAATATCTGTAAAGCATAATAAAGTGAGATGTGTGTGTATTCTCAACAGCAATACAATCTTTAAGAATAAATAAAAGAAACCACAGTTCATTGTGAAAGTGGCCAATGTCAAGTTTGGAACTTTGTAGGTGTAAGGTGAGCCTGGAATATCTTGTTTCATCAGAAGTAAGGAAGTGCTTTAAAAATGTAGAAGATAGGCACCAATGACAATTGAGACAGTTCAAGGAGGCTCTCATTGGCCAAATCTTTAACACTATGAGCATCAAAATAGTGTAGGGCAATAATAAACTATAAAATTTGTTACAAAATTAGTAATAATCGAAAATAGTAATTCATGAACTCATATCAATATTAAATGGCTGATTGATCAATATATAGATGAGATAGGTGGATAGATAGATAGATAGATAGATAGATAGATAGATAGATAGATAAAAAGGGAGGGTCTTTGATTACAAGAGATTGTTAACTATCAACTGATAAGTGTAGCAAATATTGTAGTTTTGAAATCACTTAGCAGCCATCAGAGTAAAGACTACACTGGGCAAGAATAATCAGTGGGTACTAAAATCTGGGGGAAACTTCATGAGAAGCAGGATATTTGGATTGTCTTAAAGTATCTCCCTATAAATTGTTTGTTGGTTTTAAGGGGAAAAAATCATAATTATGCAGTGGAAACATGGGACAACTATTTGACAAGTGATCAAAATTAATATCATTGATGGGGGACACGTGGACATCATGTGCCTCTAGATAGGATTCTCTGAGGAGGACATATCATTAATGGGGTAGACTGGTTGGAAATACATACACTGAATCTAATCATGAAGAGATATCAGCGAACTCCAAATAAGAAATATTCTATTAGAAAGGTGTGTAAAGAGCTGTATTCAAAAATATCAATGTCATGAAATCCAAAGAAAGGTTATGGAAATATTCTATATTAGAGGAGGCTAAAAATACATGGCAAGTACATGCAATACCTGATCCTAAACTGAATCCTGTTCTAGAAGGGGGAAATGCTATAACAGACATGTTGGTTCAATTAACAAAATTACTATTAAAAAACTCACTGCTGTTGAATCAGATCCAACTATACTGACCCCTCCTTGGATTTCCAAAGCAGTATCACTACGGAACTAGATTGCCCCTTCTTCCTTCCGAGGAGTGGCTGGTTGGTTAGCAGTCAAATGTTTTAGGCACTGCACCACCAGAGCTCCTATTGGACGATACAAAAAACCCTCAAACTCACTACCATCAAGTCAGATCTGACTCATAGTGATCCCTCCTTGGGTTTCTGAGGCAGTATCACTACAGAAGTAGATTGCCCAACTTTCTGTCAATGCTAATTCTACTGAAGCTGGTAACAGTACTGTGCCTACACATGAGACTATTCTTAGAAAAAGCACAGTGAAATGTTTAGGGGATAAAGAACTTGTTTCACAATTACATAATGTATAATCATACATTAGGTATGATTATATGTTCTTTGGAAAACAAAACACAGCACACAGATATTTGGATAGATGAAATGTATTCTTTGTTAGTTTAGCTCCAAAGGAGGAGAGGCTGACAAAGGAGGGCCAGCCTGGGGCTTGTACCTGGGGACAGAGTAACATCAAGCTAGAACTGTAGGAGGTGGGACCTTGTGGCAAGTGGGGTAGGGCTAGCTCAATTTCAAGGACTTCCTATGGGTTGGGTGTTTTGGGTAACTTTGTAGACCCAAGCAAGAAGGGGCCGTCCCTAGGTTTTAGATATCATGGGGCCTCTCACAGTTGGGTTATATACTGAAGCTCCAGAAAGTTAGAGCCTGATAGGGGAGTGTGGTTGAGATGTAAGCTTAGCATACTGCCCTCAAAAGGCAATTAAGAGTTTTTAGCCATAATCTCAAAACTGGCTCAAGAAAACACATGTGAAATATTATATTATGGGCCCATAATATGATGTATGCAACTTACTGTCAAATAGTTTCAGAGAACTAGAGTTAGAATGAAAGCAAGAGTGGAGAGGAAAGGAGACAAGAAGGGAAAGAGAAAGAGAAAAGAAGGGAAGACAAGAAAAGCGAGATTGCCCAAATGATAGCAAATGTAGCAAAATCTCACAATGGTGAGTCTGTGTAAAGAGAACACCTGCTGGTGTTCCCTCTACTATTTTTACTCTTGCAACATTTATGTAATTTTAACAAAGAATATTCTCTTCCGAGTTTCAATAATGAAATGTTTCTCATCATCTGAGAACTGTAAGACAAAATACATATGCATACACACAGAGAGATTAGAATAGAAGGGTATAATCTAAAATGTTGGTATAGGTTATTAATATAATTATTTTTTATGTATATGTTTTTGAATCAAATGAGCATGCATGAATTCTATAATCAGAAGAATACATATGGTTGAGACTACAATTCTTCTTTTATCTAGAACTGGATGTAGAGATGCTATGATTATTTTTGGTATGTTTATTTGCTGAGTATCGTTCTGCTCCTGGACTTTATATTACTGAATGCCACCACTGCTTCTACAAATTGCAATGTCACTAAATTCACAAGTTCTTAGTGAAGACCATTTGGAGCAGAGCACAGCAATCATGAGGCATTTATTACTCATGGAATAAACAGGACAGGAATGAGTAGAACAGCACACATCATCATCAACCTAGGTTGCCCAAAGTTGGGCTCCCGTCTACAGGGTGATGTTAGATAGCTTCCAAGAGTGACCCAGTTCACGTGTTGGGAAGAAAATGTCTAAATTTCTCTCTTTTGGGATTAAATACTATTTGGACAACCATGTCTAAATGCCAAATATCATATACAGAGAAACAGGTAAAGGAAATGGTAATAAAAGAGAGGCAATAAAAGATGAAAGGTGTTAATAAATGTGGAAAGCCCTCTGAAGGCAATGGACAACACTTACTGCGCCTGCTCAGAGTGGGTGGGATTTGCAGGTACTGGAGAGTAGCCTATCCTCTTTCACC
>NW_006921840.1:446755-452189 GCF_000298275.1 Orycteropus afer afer | reverse complement strand
TGTTCATTAGTACATAGGGAGACGATGTGAAAGATACACTTGGACAAACTGTGCACCCACCAAAGATGCCATAACTATACAGGCAGTCTCCAAGTTATGAATGAGATTTGTTCCTAAGTGTGTCTTTAAGTGGAATTTGTAGGTAAGTCAGCACAGGTGCATATGGTTCTTATTTAGCCTTACTTTAGTGAAACAAATGGGCTCTGATGGTGCAGCGCCTAAGGCATTTAACTACTGAACAGAAGGTTGGCAGTTCAAGCCCACCAGCTACTCTACAGAAGGAAGATGGGGCAATCTACTTCTGTAAAGTTTACCGCCTTGGAAACCCAGTGTTGGTTGCTATGAGATGAAATTGACTGGATGGTAGTGAGTTCTTTTTTTTTTTAAATTTTTTCGTGCAACAAAAAGAAACTCTGGTGGCACAGTGGTTAAAGCATTCAGCTGCTAACCAAAAGGTCAGCAGTTCAAACCCACCAGCCACTCCGTGGGAGGAATATGAGGCAGTCAGCTTCCTTAAAGATTTACAGCCTTGGAAACCCTTTGGGGCAGTTCTGCTCTGTTAGGTAGGGTCACTATGAATTGGAATTGAGTTGATGGCAGTGGGGGTTAGCGCAACAAAAGGCTGGAAGCCTTTTTATGATTTAAAAGTTGCATGTGCAGCAAGTGAAAGTGATTGTGATGAAGAATTTGTTGCAAGTAGGGGTCAGTTTGATCATTTCAAACCCAAAACCCACTACCATGGAATCAATTCTGACTCATAGTGATCCTATAGGACAGAGTAGAACTGCCATATAGGATTTCCAAGAGTTTCAATCTTTATTGAAGCAGACTGCTTCATCTTTCTCTTGTGGAGCAACTGGCAGGTTTAAACCACTGACCTTTTGGTTAGCAGATGAATGCTTTAACCACTGTGCCACCAAATCCCCTGATCATTTCTAAGTAAGGACAGATTTACATAATATTAAAGGAAAGTACGAGTTATGTCTAAATCAGACGTTCATAACTTGGGGACTTATTATTGTACCTGAATAATAAAGAGATGCATTAATATGTGTGTGTGTTTGGCGTGGGGAGGAGATACACATTCGATCAAAACAGCTTAGAGTACTTTAGAAGGTCGTTTTTCTGTAGTTGAGCTTGTCTGGCAGTATAGGAACTTAACCTCCATTTTCTGATAATGAAAGTGGGAAGAAATAAACTAGGGTCTTTCTTTGCTTTGATTCTGTGTCTAATCTTTTTGGTAGGTAAAAATTCCTGCTGACATCTGAAAGATTAATTGTGTGTAGTCTAACCGTAGTTAGATTAGATTTCAATACTCTTGCTTGCGATATTTTAAAATGTTCATGACTATTTCCATGGAGAAGTAAGGGAAGGAAAATCAGCCCTACCATGTTCACTCATAAGTTGATTTATTTACCTTATAAACTTCAGTGCTATCCTCCTCCCATCTACTTTTCCCCCTCTGCATTAGTTTTGTACCTCTGGTCTCTTGTGACATTCTGATATAATATAACCATGCAAAATGTCACGGAACTATATTGGGTAATTTTCACATGAATTTATGGTGTTTTAACTATATCCGACATGTCCACATCTACCTTTCTCTAAAGTAAGCACATAATCTCACTGCTGCAACTTATATATCTTACTCGATACACTCTCATTTATTTTCCCATTGTTGTCTAGTGTTTTGCTTACTGTCTTATTAATCTTGATGGAAATGTTCATACTATTAATTTTAATTGGGTAGTGCAGCCAAGTATGAAGATGGAATGATGTATTTTCTAAATATTTAACAGGGCTTCTCTCCTTCAATTATTTATGTCTCAATGAATGCTTTCAAAATGATTTTTGATGATCTTCAGGGTCAGAAAGTATAGATAAGTGTATTAATAGGATATGCATTGCTTATGGTAAAAATTATATATATACACACATTAAGAGACCAAGTTAATATTTAAAATCAACGTGTTTTGATGCATTCGATGTTATCAGAAGTTTAGCACACTGGCTATTTTTAAAACTAATTATCTAAATGTTTCATGAATCAGAAAACTTTTTGGCATGAATGCTGGTTTATCTTTTCCAGTGGTTATTTTTATTATAGAGATGCTCATTGTTTTTGTCATTTGCTTGTAGGATTATGAGAAAAACATTATTAAAAAAGAACTGTTGCAGTCCTGTCAAACCCCCAACTCATGGCCACTCATGTGGTCCACACCATGTGATCCACAGTAGAACTCTGTAGAGTTTTCTTGGCTATAACCGTTATGGTAGCTGAGCAGTAAGCCTTTCTTCTGAGGTGGCTCTGGGTGAATTCCAACCACTCAGCTTTCAGTTAAGAGCTGGGAGCAAACCATTTACCCACACAGGGACCTTCAGAATTTAATTAGGTTATGTTTTATAACTGCATTTTGGAAAGGGCTCATGATACATATTTCTAGAATGAAAGTACTGCTGAAATTTTTCATGTTTTTTTTTCCTGATAAAACTAAGCCAGACAGATAATTCAATATCATTATATAATCATAAATATACGATCAGGAAATGATTAATGATTGAAAGCTTGAACAGTGTTCATAAAATGTATATGTCACATACATTCAAAACAAGAAATTAATTTCTACCGAGTCACTGTTAACGACGTAGAATCACAGAGGCTGGTGTGTTTACCATCCCTTGAGTATTATAACCCACCCAAAACATGATGTCATTTCTGTGAGTTTCTGCATTAATTACACAAATAAATGTATTTGTTGTATTTTTTGTTTATTTATTCAATTATGTCCTATGAAGAATGTGGTTATCATTTGGTAATGGGACCCTGTGGTATCACTTGATTCATCAAACAGATAAGTTCCTTGAATTCTTTCAGTTTAAGAATGCATTATACTAAAATATTCTCAAGTGTGTGTGTGTGTGAGAGAGAGAGAGAGAAAGAGAGAGAGAGAAAGAGAGAGAGAGAATTGAGGCCTCAGCGTGCAATTCTTATTGGAGACTTTTGCCCAGAATAAGTAGGGAAAAGCACATTTCAGCTATTTATGTGAAAAGACATGATTTTGCAGACTTGGAGCTGGCAGTTAAAAATTCAAAACACTCTTTCAAATGTCTAATGATTCGCAATGAATTCACACTCAAAAAACCATTCAGAATGAAAGATAAATTGCTAGCCCAAATGAGATTTGGAATCTTAGAAGTACAGGGTATTCCGAGGAGTATCCATTTGTCCAGAAAGTGAGTTAAGTTTGTATGTTTTTAATTCTTGTATCCACCATGGTTTGTCATACTGTGGTGGCTTGCTTGTTGCCTGATGAACCTATACCACTGGCATTTCAAATGACAGCCTTTTCTTTTGCTCCATTTGTCATTTATCCACTTTTTCCTTGTTTTGTTTTATTTTGGATTTACAAAAGTATTTTTTTTTTCCAATTCTATTTTATATCCACTGTGTTCTTTGTTTAGTTTTTTTATTGTTGGATCTGGTGATATATTTATCAAACTACCCCAAATCCACTGCCATCAAGTTGATTCCAACTCATAGTGACCCCCAGTGGGTTTCCAAGTAAACCGTTAAGGAAGTAGATTGCCCCATTTGCCTTCCATGGAGGAGCTGGTGGGTTTGAACTGCCAGCCTTCTGGTTAGCAGTCAAATGCCTTCGGCACTGTGCCACCAGAGCTCTGTATGTGTGTGTCTGTGTGTATTTAGCTTCTAATAGTCTGTCTTCAGTGAATATCATCCTGCTTAATTGTTCTTTGTGCTACCAGTGTCACATATTTTACTTCTGTGTGTGTTATGAATTTCCCAATTTTGATTTAAATAGTCAATTAGTTTTAAGATATTTTTAAAATGAAAAGGAAATATTTCCTATTTAATTACATATATACCATTTCTACTGCCTTTGTAGAGATCCAGATTTCCATCGGCATTAATTTATTTCTGCCTGAGAAAAGTTGCTAGAATTTGCGTGTGTGTGTGTATGCAGATCTGCCAATAATGAATACTCTAACTCTTTGAGACGTTTTTGAATGGTATTTTATCTAGCTTGACAGTGGTTTTCTTTCAATACTTTAAAAATGTCATTCATTTCTCTTGTGCTCTGCCTTGTTTCTGACATGAAATCTGCTGTCATTCTTATCTTTGTTCTTCTGCATGTCTGCTACTCTTTCTGTTATGTTTTCTTTCTCCGGCTGCATGTAAGATGTTCTCTTCATCACTGCTTTTTAGCAATTGGATTAACATGTCTTTTGCATAATTTCTTCATGTTTCCTCCACTTTGGGATTATTGAGGATTTTAGGTTTGTTATTTTCATCAACATTTAAATATATTTGTTCATTATATGCTTATATATATATATACATATATACATATATATACACACACACACACACACATATATATATATCCTTCTTTCCTCCTGTCCTGCATGACTCTTATCACAAATTCATTATCACAAAATATCATCCAAAGTGTTGCTGATGCGTGGGTTTCCTTTTCCTCATGTTTTTCTCCTAGTTTTTGGAGACTTCTTACTGCTGTGTCTTTGAGTTCTCTGAGCCCCCTGGCCCCCATGCTGTGGTACTTCATCATCTACTAGTTCCTTCAGTGTTTTTTGTTTGTTTGTTTGTTTTAATTCACACACTGTATTTTTCTATTCTATATGCTTGATTTGAAAGTTCCATGTCTCCCATTGTTTTGCCCTCATCACTTTTTTTCTTCATCTTTCTTAAACATATGGAGTGTATTGAATATGTTTTATAGATTGTGTTATGTTGAATCCTAGCCTGATGTACCTGTGAATGAGGCCTTGTTTGGAAATAGTGTTTTTAAATATGTTATCACTTTAGTTAACATGAAATAAAAATATGAATGGTGTCTTTATAAAAGAGGACAAGAAATAGAGAGGCATACAGAGGGAAGATGGCCATGTGAAGGTGGAAGCAGAGATGGAGCTATGCTGCAGCCCCAAGCCAAGGAATACTGAGGGCTGCCAGAACCTGGCAATGCCAAAAAAAAAAAAAAAGGATATTCTGATAGAGCCTTTGGAGTGTGCATGGCCCTGATAATATCCTGAATTTGAACTGTGAGTCAATAAATTTCTGTCATTATATGCCATTCACTTTGTTATACTTTGTTACAGAAACTCTAGGAAATTAATACAATATCTTTCTCTATTAATTCCATCATCACTGTGATTTATTAGTCTGTGTATGTTTTATTGACTATGCAAATGCATTCGATTGTATGGATCATAACAAATTATGGATAACATTAAGAAGAATGGGAATTCCAGAACACTTAATTGTACTCATGAGGAACCCATACATAGACCAGGAGGCAGTCATTCGAACAGAACAAGGGGATACTGCATGGTTTAAAATCAGGAAGGGAGTGCATCAGGGTTGTATCCTTTCACCATATTTATTCAATCTGTA
>NW_006921840.1:443714-445965 GCF_000298275.1 Orycteropus afer afer | reverse complement strand
GTCTTTTTGTCTGTTGTACGTAAAGTCGCTATGAGTCACAGTCAACTCAATGGCACCTAACAGCAACAATGTATGTTGATTGCTTTTCTCCTTTTCCTGGGTCATTTCTTTCAGTGCTTCTTTTCAGGCCTACTAATTTTTGATTGAATGCAGACATATGGAATTTAATGTTTTTTGGTGCAAGATTGCGTTGTTGTTGTTATGTGCCATCAAGTCAGACCCAACTCATAGCGACCCCTCCATGGGTTTCCGAGGTGGTATCACTACGGAAGTAGATTGCCCAACCTTCCTTATGCTAAGATTGCATTATATTCTTTTAAACATAGTTGGGCTTTTATACTGGGAAGAAGTTAAGTTACCTGAAATCAAACCTTCTGAGGACTCTTCTTAGTTTCTTAGTGCTGTTGTGGTAGTAATGTCATAAGTAGATGGCTTTAAAGAATAGAAATTTATTTTCTCTCACTTCAGGTGACTAGAATTCCAAATTCAAAACATGGCCATAGGGAGAGGTCTTTGTGTATTTCAGCCTCTGTTAGCTGGCAATTGTTGGAGTTACTCTACTTGTAATTTCATCTGCCTCTGCCATCAGATAGCATCTGTCTTCCCTATGTGGGTGTCTCTATGTCTAGTCTGGTCTTTTTATAACTAGTGATTCGGTTTAGAATCTGGTGTACACTGGTGTGATCTCAGTAATGTAGCAGAAGAATCCCCCCTATTATTAAATAGGGTCATATTTACAGGTTCAGGGGTTACAATTTCAACACATATTTTTTATTTGGGGCGGGTGGGGGAACACACAATTTAATCTATAATGACTCAAGCTAAAGGCCCATGCATTTGAATGTCTTTACATTCTGGCTGGGGACTATACAAACTATTTCCACCCTCATGTGAACTCTGAAGGTTATTTCCCCAAAAACTTTCCAATATTTCCTTTTCCAACCTCTATCTCCACCACATGCATATGTCCAGGTCAGTACTCATGCAGATACTTGTGCAGTTCTCCAGAGCTGTCTGATTGTAAAGCTCTCATAAAGCCAGGATTTTGCTCCACAAATTAGAGACACTGCATGCTTTCTGAACTCCAAACTCTCTCTCTTCAAATCATGAGGACTATTAAATATAAGGCTCTATGTGAGCCCCTCCTCTTAGCTATGTGGTTTGGAAACACATGCCAGGTAGTAAGTTTGGGCAATCATAAGGCTCAATTTATTTATTTCTATTTCCACAGTGATCACTGGCATGCATTGCCAATTGACCAATGTCTGAAAACTTAAGTTTTTATATATAATTTCCAGTTTTCTAGTTGTTTGCAGGAAGATCTTGACACATCTTATCCCTGATACTTCATCAGATCCAGAAGCAGAAGTAATAAAGCTGTGAGCACATGCCACTTGTGCCCTGATCTATTATAGATTTCTGTTATCAGATTGAGTATTCTTTTTTTTCTGTTCTTAGTTTTATGAGTGTTTATCCTAAATAGATGTTGAATTTTGTCAAGTATATTTTCTGCATCTATTGACATGTTCATAAGATTTTTATTTGATTTAGTTAATATGGTGAATTACACCAATTGATTTTTAAGTGGTAACTTTGCACCCTGGCAGATGGTCTTGTTGTATTATCATTTTTATGTACTGCTGATTTGGTTTGCTCATTGCATGTTGAATATTGTCTCTAAGTTCATGATAGATATCAGGTTGAAAGTTTCATTTATTAGAATTTCTTTCTTCATTTTTTATGTCAGGGTTATGTTTGCTTCTTAAAGTAGGTTGAGAAGTGTTCCTTCTCTCTCCTGATTCACAATAAGATGTTCTGGATAGAGTGGCAGGAAATGTGGAACAAACCTCAAAATCATAAGAAAGACCAGACTTACTGGCCTTATGAAGAATGATGGAACTCCTGAGACCCTGGACCTTAGACACCCTTCAAGACAGGAACTCAACTGAACCCCCATGACTCAACTGGCAACCAAACAACAAACAGACCTATAAGGAGAACAGTAATACCAGGAGGGTATGTGCTCAGAACAATCAAGCACATGGGAGCAGGAGGACAGCATTTGCCCAGGGATAGGACTAAGCCAGAATGCTCCTTGGAAGCAAGAATGGCCAGACTTCGTCTCATTTATTTTGGTCATGTTGTAAGAAGGGTCCATTCCCTGGAGAAGGATGTCATGCTTGGTAAGGTGGAGGGTCAACGAAAGAGGGGGAGGCCTTCAACGAGATGGATTGACACGGTAGCTGTGATG
>NW_006921840.1:441919-442689 GCF_000298275.1 Orycteropus afer afer | reverse complement strand
GAGAGTCTCCTAGAAACAGGAGACAGAAAGGTGTAACACCAGAGACAGTGAGAGACAACAAGAAGCAGTGGAAGAGAAATGGAGGCAGCAGAGACAGCAGAATTGGGAGATTGTTGGAAGACGGTATGGTGGACTTCCTGGTGCGCGGAGCTAGAGACTTGAGTGAGTGCCTTCAGGTCAAGGCTTACTGGCAGACTGAGGTGCCTCTAGGTACTTATTGTAGAGCTAAAGAGCTTTGTGACACTTGGCCAAGAAAGCCCTGAGCAGAGCCCAGCAGCAGAGGTCAAGATGTAATCCTGATTGAAGAACTGTATCCTGAGTTGTTTCTCATCCTGAATTATGAACTGTTACCTCGCTAATAAACCTCATAATAATGAATATGGTCTGTGAGCTCTGTGTGGCCTTTGCAACACATTATAGAACCCAGCAGAGAAGTATAGTGCTGTGGGAGGGAAGGCTGTGTCAGAATTGGTAACAAGGTTGGAGAGAGGAGGTATGTCTGACCTCCTTCACTTCATAGGAATCATCAGCCTTGGGCTGTTGATGCTAATAATGATTCTCCTCCCTCCTTGTGAAATTAGACAAGGAGGTCTGTGCTGCTGCCATGCTATTCTTACAGAGACACTTCTGATACTTTTTTGTTCTGCAAAGAATATGTCCATTGCCACTAAGTTGCAGATTAATATGTATAAAATTGTTTACAATATTCCTTTATTTTTACATTTTTGTCTGTAGTAACTGTAGTAATATAAACTTTTTTTTTTTTTTTT
>NW_006921840.1:421753-424887 GCF_000298275.1 Orycteropus afer afer | reverse complement strand
TTCCCTTTTCTTTGTTGAAGAGGGTCTGTGCAATCCTTCTGCCTAGTCCGCCATCTTGCCCCGCCTCCAGTAATATAAACTTTTTCATTCTTCATATTAGTACTTTGTGTCTTTTTTCTTTTAACATAACTTTTGCTATATGCTAATTGGGGGAGCTCTGGTAGCATAACAACAACAACAACAACAATATGCTAATTAATTTTGTTAATATTTTCAAAGAATAAACATTTATCTTTTTTATCTCTATTATTTCTTTGCTGTTTCTTTTTTACCATTTACTTTGGTTTTAATTTCTTCTCCTAGACTTTTAAGATAGAATCTCAGATCTTTCATTTAAAAGTCTTCTTGTTTTTTGAAATAAGCATTTAGTGCCTATATATTTCCATCTGAGCAATGCTTTAGATGTATCTGAAAGATATTCATATGCTGTCTGTGGTAGTTAAGGTTGTGTGTCATCTTGGCTGTGCCATGGTTTTATGTGGCTGGGCAGCTGGTTGTAGTTACTCCCCATGATGAGATTGGTAAGCAGCTCCATGGTAGAATCCACTGTGAGCAGTTGAGTACCAGACTTTGGGGTGTGGTCTGCTTCTAGTATATAAAGAGAAGCTTTGAGAAAAGTCTCTGGCTTTTGGCACAGCTTGATCCTGCACTTGGCTGAGTCTTCATCTCAGTGGCCTGCCATGTTGACTGCCGATTTGGGGATTGTTCCTGGACTTGAACTAGTGGCTTCCCGTGGTGTCTGCTAATCTTGGGACTTTGCCATTTCACCTGTTGACCTTGGGTTCCTCAGCTTCAGTATCCAGCAGCTGCATGAGTCAGGAAGAAGAAGCCTTCAGCTGTACTTGGCCTGGAATTGGAGGCAGAGCTGAAGCCCAAGGTTGAGGTGCCTTCACCCAGCGCTTAGAGCCAGCACTTTGAACTCAGACTTCCAGCCTCCTAAAGTGTAAGAGAAAAAATCCTTGTTTGTTAAAGCCATCTGCTTGTGTTCCTGGTATAGCAGCACTAGAAAACCAGGACATTATCTTTTCATTATTCATTTGGAAATACTCTCTTATTGTTCCTTCAATATATTTTTTGATCTTTATTTTGTTTATACATGTGTTGTTTACTTTCTAACTATTTGGAGAGTCTTTAAATATCTTTTGATATTTATTTATAACTTTATTATTTTTTTAAGTGAGAGAGTATCCTCTGGTTTCAATTTTTTTCAGATGGATTGCATGCCCAAATAGTCTATCTTAGTGAACTTCATGTTAATTTTTCATGAATATTTATGCTATCTTTGTTGAACGTAGTATTCTATTGGAGTCACTGAGTGGTGCAAACTGTTAAGCGCTCAGCTGCTAGGCAAAACTTTGGAGGTTTGAGATTACCCAGTGGCACCTCTGACGAAAGGCTGGCTACCTACTTCCAAAAAATCAATCACTGAACACCTGATGGAGGCAGTTCTACTGTGGCACTCACGGGATTTCCATGAGTCAGAATGGACTTCATGGCAACTGTTTTGGTTTGGGTTTACCTGTCACATAGGTCAAGGTGTTTGTTAGTGTTGTTTAGATCTTCTATTTTCTCAATGATTCTTTTGTCTCATTGTTTTATCTTTTACTTAGACCAGCTAAAACCACTGTTGTCAATTCCAACTTAGAGAGACCCTATAGGACATACTAGAACTGCTCTCTAGGGTCTCCACGGCTGTAAATCTTTAGGGACGCAGACTGACCCATCTCTCTCCCATGGAATGGCTGGTGGGTCCAAACCACTGACCTTTTGGTTAGCAACTGGATTCCTTAACCACTACACCATCAGAGCTCCTTTTGACTTTGATAAGGGGTATTCAGATCTCCAATTTTGATTTTAAACATTCTCCATTTATGCATTCTGTCAACTGATGCTTCATACATTTTGAAGCTTTTTCATTAGATTCATACACATTTAATATTGTCTTCATTAATTTTTAAGTCTCAAATTCTTTATATCAAACTACCCAAAATTTCATGGTTTAAATAATAGTTACCTCTTAAGACTCTGGGCTGGGATGTTCTCAATTATTATGTCTTGTGATTGCAGTTAATTAGTGAATGGGACCGGCGTTATATGAATGTTTTAGAGGGTTAGATTTGCACATGGCTTGCTCTCACATAACTGATTCTTGAATACTTATCCATATGAATTCTCACTAAAACAGTACCCTGCCATTTTATCTCTCCAAGATGCAGGAAGTGAAAATTTCCAGGCCGGTTGCCACTTATTTCCAGCATGACAAAAGTGTGACTTCTGCTTTATGCTATTGGTGAAAGCCATTAAAGGGAATACTCAGAATGAAAAAGGAGAAATAGACTCCACCTCTTGAATAGTGCATGACAAGGTCATATTGCAGTTCCAAAGAACAGTGTTAGATGAGTATTATTTTATGATCTTACTTGACAAATGAAATCTGCCACACTGAGCATTTGACCATTGTGTTACTGAGAAGTATATCACCTTATTTTTCGTAACAGTCCGTCTCTTAAAGTTGATTTTTGTGACATTAATATAACCATAACAACTTCCTTACTGTTGGCATTTGCATTTTATATCTCTTTCCATTCTTTTACTTTCAACTCATCTGAAAATTATATTTTAGATTTATTTTTTAAATAGTGTAAACAGGTTTTGGTTTATTTATTTAATTTTTGGAATTCTTTCCTTTTGCTTGAAGTATTTAGTTAATCAACTATTCGTTTATTTACTATTAGTCCCATCTGGTCTGGATCCCTACTTGTTCCTTGCTAGCTTCATTTCAGGTAAATTTAATCATTGTTACTATTCAATTTTATATTATCTGTTGGCTTATTGCCTCTAATTTTTGGCATTTTATTGGTTTCTCTCTGGATTACAATGTGCTCTTTATCTAACTCAGTGTCCTTAGAATGAATATTTTACCCTTTCACATAAAATGTAAGATCATTACAAGAGTATAGTTCCATTCACCGTGTTGTTGTCTTTGTATCATTTACATTTATGAATATTATAAAACCCAGAGTACAGCCTGTGGTAGTTATGTTTGTGTGTCAGCTTGGCTGGGCCTGGTTGAGTGGCTGGGCAGCTGGTGGTAGTTATTCCCCATAATGAAACTGGCAATCAGCTCCATGGTG
>NW_006921840.1:418198-420693 GCF_000298275.1 Orycteropus afer afer | reverse complement strand
CAAGTGCCTTAGGCACTACACTACCAGAGCTCCTAATATGGTATATATGTTGCAATTAATGAACCAATATTGATATATTGTTATGAACTAAAGCCCATGTTTTATTCAGGTGTCCTTAGTTTTTACCTAATGTCATTTTTATATTATAGGATCCCATCCAGAAAACCACAAAACCTTTAGTCATCACAGGGCCTTAGGCCCTCCTGGCTGTGACAGTTTCTTAGACTATCTCTGCTTTTTATAGCCTTGACAGATTTGAGGAGTACTGGCCAAGTGTTTTGTAGAATATCCTTCAATTGTGATTCGCCTGATGTTTTTATCATTATTATACTGGAGTGTATGTTTTGGAAGCAAGACCACATAGCTAAAGTGCCATTCTCATCTCATATTATCAATAGTATGGACTAGCAACATGAATTATCACTGATAATGTTAACCATTATCACCTGGCCGAAGTAGTGCTTTTCACGTTTCTCCATTGTAAAGTACTGTTTTTTTCCATCATCTCCATACTGTACCTGTTGGGGATAAATCATTATGTATAGTCCACAGTTAAGGAGTGGGAAAACTTGCACCACTACCGTGAAGAAATATCTACATTTCTTTTTATCACTGAATTATACTCCACAGTGCTTCCATTTGTTTATGCATTCACCTGTTGAAGGCATTTGGATTGCCTCCAATTTTTGGCAATTATGGATATATCTGCTGAAAATATTTGTGTTCAGGTTTTGACATGGACATAAGTTTTCAAATCAGTTAGGTAAATACTTAGAAACACAAATGCTGCATCATATGCTAAGATCAGTTTTAGCTGTCTAAGAAACTGCTAAACTGTCTTCCAATGTGGCTGTACCATTTTGCATTCCCATCAGCAATGAATGAGAATTACTACAGTTTCTCTGCATCTTCACCAGCAATTGAATTATTTGGGTTTTATCCATTCTAATAGATCTGTCCACCACTCACCTGTCAGTGTGCTCTACTGTGGTGGCTTGCATGTTGCTGTGAGGCTGGAAGCTATGCCGCTGGTATTTCAAATAGCAGCAGGGTCACCCATGGTGAACAGATTTCAGCAGAGCTTCTAGACTAAGACTGATAGAAAGAAAGTCCTGGTGATCTGCTTCCAAAATTGTCCAGTGAAAGCCCTGTGGGTCACAACCGAATATTGTCTGACGTAGTGAGGGAAGATGATCCCTCTAGGTTAGAAAGCTCTCGAAATTAAACTGAAGAAAGGTCACTCCAAAGCAGAATCACAGGTAGAATAAAGCCTTCGGGCCCTGAATTTACTGATGTAACATGGCCCAAAATTTGAAGTAGCAGCAGCAGCAAATATCCATTAGTAATCAGAATATGGAATTTATAAACTATAAACCAAGGAAAATCAGAAGTTAATCAACATTGAAATGAGAGGAGCCCTCTGTTTGGGTGGCTCAAACAGTTAAGCACTCAACTACAAGCTGGAAGGTTGGTGGTTTGAACCTACCCAGAGGCACCTAGGAAGACAAGTCTGGGGATCTGCTTCTGAAAGGTCACAGTCTTGAAAGCCCTATGGACCAGTTCTATTCTGTACACACGGGGTTGCTATGAGTCGGAACCAAGTAAACGGCAACTGACAACTACAGTGGTTATAATAAAAGGAAAACGTTATGTAAAAATGAAAATGAATGAGTGACAATCCATATCCTAGGCATGAGTGACATGAAATGGATTGGTATGAGTCATTTTGTTTTATGTTCATAGTGTTCAATTATGCTTTTTTCCTATCGATCTTTTGTCCAGCCATAGAGTCATATGGTCTACTATGCCAGCAATGACAAATTGAAAAGGAATGGCATTACATTGATCATCAAAAAGAATATTTCAAGATCTATCTTTAAGAAAAGCACTGTCAGTGATAGGTTAATATCCAGGCACCTGTAAAGATGATTGATCAGTTAATATGAGTATTTTTCAAATTTATGCACATGTGTCTGGTGGGATTGTAGAATGATACAGTCACCGTAGAAAACAGTTTGGTGGTTCCTCAAAGAGTGAAACATAGAATATTTTACCATATGATCCAGTAATTATCCAGAGTTTACACCATAAAAAGTAGAAAGCAGGCACTCAAACAGGTACTTATATACCACTGCTTATTCCCTTTTTTGGTAAAGTCTTTATCTGTGGTAAATTGATCTTCAACAAAGGTGCTAAATCCATCAAATAGCCTCTTTAATTAATGGTGCTGGAACAAATCAATTTACACAAACAAAAGAATGAAACTGTATACATACTTTACACTCTATATGAAAACTAATTCAAAATGGATCAAAGACTTCAATGTAAGATACAAAATCATAAAACTCTTAAAAGGAGACATAGGGGTAATGCTTCTAGATCTAGTTTTCAACAGTGGATTCTTAGATATGACACAAAAACATGAGCAATAAAAGGCAAAATAGATAATTAGAACCTCATCAAAATTATAGCTATCTTTTTTTTTTTTTTTTTTT
>NW_006921840.1:415358-416513 GCF_000298275.1 Orycteropus afer afer | reverse complement strand
CCACTTGAATGCTGCCCCTCTGGAACTTTTGATTGTTCTCTCCATTATTAAATGTAAGGTATTTACATTTCCAATTATTATTGTAGAACTGTTCATATGTCCTTTCAATTATAGCATTTTTTGCTTCACATATTTTGAATCTAAATTGTTAGATTTCTACATGCTTATGATAATTATATCTTTCTGTTATGTTGACTCTTATTAATATGAGATGGACATCTTGGTATCTACTACACTTTTTTGTCTTATAGTCTCTACATACTATATATATTAGTGTATTTGCTCAATCTCCTTTTGGTTACTCTTTGTATGGTATATATATTTTTGTTCTTTTACTCTCAATATATTTGTGCCCTTGAATTTAAGATGTCTGTCTTGTAGATGCATGTGTATATTTGGATCAAGTGTTTTTGTCTGTTACACCAATCTCTGCCTTTTGTGTTTGACCATTTACATTTAATGCAATTATTTATAAGGTATGATTTATTTCTACTATTTTGCTATTTGTTTTCTTTATATCATGTCTCTTTTGTTTCTCTATTTCCTTCATTATTTTACTCCCATTTGTTAAATAGATATTTTCTAATGTAGTGTTTTAATTCCCTTGATATTTCATTTACTATATTTTTAAAGGTATTTTCTTAGTAATTTTACTAGGGATCACAATTAACATCCTAATTTTTAAAAAGCTAGTTTGGATTAATAGGATTCCCTGAGTGGAGCAAACACTTAAACACTCAACTACTAGACAAAAGGTGGCCAGTTCAAACCCACCCAGAGGGACCTTGGGAGACAAACCTGGCAATCTGCTTCTGAAAGTTCAGAGCCTTGAAAACCATATGGAGAAGTTCTACTCTTCATATAAGGGGTCACCATGAGTCAGAATTGGAGCAATCGGCCATGGGGCACAAGAGGGGCAGCATTCACATGTAGGGAAAGCTGGACAGACAGGAGTGAGTAACTAAGAAGGGCACGGGGGGTGTCAATTGGGAAGGGAGAGGAGGAGAGCGGGTTAGGGTTGTGCATGGTAATTGGGGAGTGATATTGCTCCTATATAAATAAATAAATAAATAAATACACACACCACACACACACACATAATGTATGTATATATGATGTAATTCATATGTGTATGTACAAATTACATCCTAATGT
>NW_006921840.1:414395-414958 GCF_000298275.1 Orycteropus afer afer | reverse complement strand
TTTATCTATGTAATTGCCATTACTCGTGCTCTTCATTTTTCAAATTGATTTGAGTTGCTGTCTAGCATTCTTTTATTTTAACCTGAAGGACTTCTATTCCAAAACTCAATTCTGTTGAGTCAATTCTCACTCACAGCAACCGTTTAGGACAGAGGAGAACTGCACCCATAGGGCTTCCAAGGTTATAAATCTCTACGGGAGCAGACTGCCTCATCTTTCTCCCTTGGAGCAGCTGATGGGTTTGAAATGCCAACCTTTGGTTACCAGCTGAGTGTTTTAACCACTGTGCCACAGGACTCCAGGTTTTTCATTAGTGTTACTTAAAAGTGAGGTCTGCTAGCAACACATTCTCCCAATTTTTGTTAATCTGCAAATGTCTTAAATTCTTCTTAATGTATGTAGGACAGTCTTGATGGATTTGGAACTTTTGATTGACAGTGTTTTTGCATAACATTTTGTATATTTCATCCCACTGCCTTGTAGCCTCCATGGTTTCTGATGAAATGTCATCTGTTAATGTTATTGAGGATCCCTTGTAAGTGGTATGTCTCATTTCTCTTACT
>NW_006921840.1:395808-413915 GCF_000298275.1 Orycteropus afer afer | reverse complement strand
AAAAACACAGTAATGACCAGAACTACTGGTAGGATGGAGTCCAGTGGGACCCCCAAGACAATGGCCCTGAGATACACTTCGGGCCTGGGATAAAACTTACTCCCAAGGGCTGGTTCTCAGCCCAATAGTAGTAAGACTTAAATGCAGAACACCCAACCCAGGGTGATGCACCGGCTTACTCTCTGGAGATACACCCCTTGGAGCAATCGGTCATGGGGCACCAGAGGGGCAGCATTCACATGGAGGGAAAGCTGGACAGACAGGCATGCATAACTAAGAAGGGTGCAGGAATGCAAGAGTCACTGGGAAGGGAGAGGAGGAGAGTGGGTTATAGTTGAGGATGGTAATTGGGGAGTGAAGCCAATGTGCATGAACTGTTGAATGTAAAACAAATTTAATAATAACAGTTTTCTCTCCACCTACTGTAAGCAAGGCTTCTAGTTTCACTGCAATTGAAGACTGTTGCTTTTCAAAGATATTGTGGAGCGGGGAAGGGAAAATAGGAATAGGACAAGTTAAAGCTCCTCAAAACTTGCAGTTATTATCAAAATTCAGACATATTTCTTGAATTAGGATCCCCATGTTGCTGCAAGACTTTGGTAAATTTTCAGAATTCTTAATGAATGATTCAGTCCAGTTTTGCCTTTGCTTTTATAGAGGAGTGAATTTTCAGAAATTTTTGCTGTACTTTTATCTCTGACATCTGCTAACTGTATATTTATATGCATTCAAGAGGCAGTGTGTTCAGATCCATATTTTGGCCTTTGAGATCAATATTAATATGAGGGAATATAAATACCCCACAAAATGTATGCCAAAATTGATTCATTGTTATTGTGTTGGTCTGGAGCATGGCATGTGCTGTTGTTAGTTGTTATTAGGTGCCATGGAGCCAGCTATGACTCATAGTGACCCTGTGTACAATAGAACAAAATACTGGCTGGTCCTGTACCCTCCTCACAATTGTTGTTATGTCTGAGCCCTGGTTATAGCCACTGTGTCAACCCATCTTGTTGAGAGTCTTCCTGTTTTCACTGACCCTTTACTTTTTGCCAAGCATGATGCCCTTCTCAAGGGACTACGCCCCCCTGGTCACATATCCAAAGTTTATGAGACGAAATCTTGCCAGCCTAACTTCTAAGGAGCATTCTGGCTATACTTCTTCCAAGACAGATTTATTTGTTCTTCTGGCAATCCATGATATACATGTGTAAATGAACTAAGTTGTGAAAAGAAGCAAATTCTGATGTTTTGAAGAATGAGAATTAGTAAGGGTATAGTAAGGGTCTAGAATTAGTAAGACTACAGAGGAATTGATGCATTTGAATTGTGGTGTTGGGAAAGAATACTGAAAATACCATGGAGTGCCAGAAGAATGAACACATCTGTTTTGGAGGATGTACAGCCGGGATGCTCCTTAGAAGCATGAATAGCCAGACTTTGTCTCGTCATGTGGTCAGAAGGGACCAGTCCCTGCAGAAAGATATCATGTTTTGTAAAGTAGAGGGTCAGTGAAAAAAGGAAAGACCCTCAGGAGATGGATTGACACAGTGCCTGCAATGATGGACTTAAGCATTGCAAAGATTGTGAGGATGGTGCATAACCAGGAAGTGTTTCATTCTGTTGTACACAGGGTGGCTTTGAGTCAGAGACAACTCGACGGCACCTAACAACAACAACAAAGGTATATTGTGAAAAGTTATAATATGTTGGAGACATGAGTGTCTTACAAAACGCACTCCTCTGAGCCATCTTCTGTTTTTTAAAATATTTATTGCTTTTGTTGTTGAGACTGGAAGCATAGTGCCTAAGGCATTTGACTACTAATCAGAAGGCCAGTGGTTCAAATCCACCAGCCACTCCTCAGAAGGAAGGTTGGGCAATATCTACTTCCATAATGATACTGCCTTGGAAACCCACGGAGGGGTCTCTATGAGTCAGATCTGTCTCCACGACAGTGAGTTTGGTTTGGGTTTGGTTTTGTTGTTGAGAATATACACAGCAAAACATACACCAATTCAATAGTTTCTACATGTACCATTTAGTGACATTGATTACATTCTTCGAGTTGTGCAACCATTCTCATGCTTCTTTTCTGAGTTGTTTCTCCCCCATTAACGAAACTCACTGCCCTCTAAAGTTCCTATTTAATCTTTAGAGTTGCTGTTGTCACTTTGATCCCATACAGATAGTTCTTAAAAGAATATAATGATCAAGGCAGACATTTTTTACTAGTGAAGCTAAACTATTGTTTGGTTTTAAAAAGACTTCAGGGATTTGTGTGTGTGTGTGTGTGTGTGTGTAATGTTTAAAGATTATCCCAGGACAGTAGATTCAGGAGTTTATCCATCCTTTATGGCTCCAGGAAGTCTCCAGTCAAGTCATGAGAACTTGAAATTGTGTTCTGCATTTTCCCTTTTTTGATCAGGAATATTCTATAGAACCTTTTATCAAAATGTTCCTTAATGGTAGCCAGGCATCATCCAATTCTTGTAGTCTCATGGAAAAGAGGCAGTTGTTCATGGAGGCAATTAGCTACACATTGCATATCCTACTCTATTTCTGATTCTCCTCCTTCCTTTGTTGTTCCAGGCAAATAGAGACAAATTGTTGTGACTTGGATGGCCACTTGCAAGCTTGAAACACTGGGCAGTATGCAACGAACTAGGAGGTAGAACAGAAACACTAAGCATGTATTAGGCCAATTAACTGGGATGTCCCATGAAACCATGATCTTAAACCACCAAATAAAGGAACCAGATCCCATGAGGCTGTTAGTTGTACATAAGTAGCCTCAGCAGCCACTCTTCTTTGTTGATGGTGGTGTAAATATGAACCACCTTCTCTTACGTAGATAAAGTAGGCCAGGCCATTATGTAACTTGACTAAGGAAGCTTATCTTCAATAGATGATTATCATATTAGGATTTCCTGAGAGGATAATAATAGTGGACAGTGAAAGTTCTAAATATACTACAATTTTATGCATGGAACATTTAGGCTATAGTAGTATCAAATGAAACATAATCTCACTTCTTTAAGGTTTTCTCTCATCACTGAAAGAAGTATGGAAGCATGGAGTACCCAGATGGCCTTCTCAATCATATCCTAGCTATGGAAATGTAAAAAATAGATCCAAAGCTGAATCATACATCAGCATCTGCCTGTTCTCCTGGGACTATTCCTGCTGCATTTCCCAATATAAGTCTCATTTCACTTGGAGTATTCTAATGAAACTGAAAATTGCAATGGAAGTATTAGAAAGTCTAATATCAGTCATGGAAAATAACCTTTCTCTACTTCAATAGATGCTGTCCTGGGTTAAAGCAGGTAAAATAAACTTATATGACAAATTATATATCTATACACACACACACATCACAGTAAAATTACAGAACACGAAAAGACAAAAAATGGAAAAATAGATTACCAATCAAAGGATTGAAGGTCTGGTGGAACCAGCTGATCCCCTCACAAAATTGAATTGTGTGCACAGACTTCCAGTACAACATCATAGGTGGCTCTGGGCATTTACTTCCCAGTGAAAATTATTTTTAATAATCTGGGAAAAGACCTCACGGGATCACAACAAATCTCAAACTCTGACCTTTAGAACAATATCTTCAAAGGAGCCCAAATTGAGTTAGTCTATGGGACATTTTATACCCCAGTGGGTAAAATCAATAGAGTAATCAGCAAGCAATTAGTGTAACTTAACAGGTCGGTGTAGCTAGATAAAAAGATAGTCAAATAGAATCATGCTAAAAATCACTGTCACATTCATTAAGACTAGGAAGCACTGGTACAGGCTAAAACACAGCTGAGTCTTGAAAACAATATGTTAAGTGAGCAAAGTCAGACACCAAAACCCAAATTCACTGCCTTCTAGTCGATTCCAACTCATAACGACCCAGTAGGGCAGAGTGGAATTGCCCCATAGGGTTTCCAAGGCTGAAATCTTTACAGAAGCAGAATGCCTCATGTTTTCTCCTATGGAGCGGCTGGGGAGTTGGAACAGCTGACCTTCTGGTTAGCAGCCCAGTGTTTTGATCACTACACTACCAGGGTTCCTTGGTGTAAGTTAGACACAACAGGCCACATATTGTAAGATTCATTTATAAGAAATATCCTGAAAAGTTAAACCTGTAGAGTCAGAAAGTAAATTAGTGGTTCCTTTGGACTGAGGTAATGGGGTCACATGGGAGTGATAACTGCAGGATGGGGGAGGGTATTCTTTCTGAGCTGATGAAAACTAAAATTGACTTTGGTGATTCTGCATACCTGTGACTATACTAAAGAACTAATTCAATAACTATACAGTTTAAGAGGGTGAATCGTATGGCATGTGAATTGTATCTCCATGTAGTTGTTCAACAACAATGACAATAACAAATACAGGGAAATAAGAAATAAATCTGGTGTCTGCTGGAACTGGGTTTCCAGCATTGCCACTCTGACCTGGCTGTGAGTCTGGTACTTACAGCCTCCCCTTAGCAAAGGGAAGTGTATTTTTGTTATCCCACAAATAACAGCTTGACTGAGCAGAGAAGCCAAGGTCTCTTGGATCAGCCCACAGCTGAACTGCTGCTTTTCGTTCTAAGGCTAGGCCTCTGCTTTGGGTTCACAGGTTCATGAAAGCCACCCATAGGTAGGTATACCCACAGCCATTGAGTCAATTCTGAATCATAGTGACCCCAAAGGGTTTTTAAGGTGGTAAATCTTTGGAAGTAGATTGCCCCATCTTCCTTCCATGGAGCAGCAGGTGGTGGGTTTGAACTGTCTTCTGGTTAGCAGTCAAATGCCTTAGGCACTGTGCCACTGGAGCTCCTTGCAGGTAGGTATAGTTTGTCTTTTTCTGTTTCATGTCTCAGTGTGCAGGGTGTGCTGGTGGGACAGATCCTGCCCCTTTAAGATCCCTCTGATGCTCACTGAGGACAATTGTTGCTTGGTTACATGGTTACCTAGGGGACAACCATAACAGACCAGAGCAGGCCCTGGGCTGTGGAGGACAGATTCATGGAGTGAGGATAGGATTTTCTTGGAGATTGGGCATAGCCTGGTAGTTCTGCCTGGGGTACAACCTGAGAACTGGGGAATCCTGTGGTCTTTAAGCTTCTAGAGTGGCTCCTGTGTCAAAAACTGGCCCAAGTGTTCTGTCTTTACTTTGATGAAGCTCACAAGTAGATACTGAGGAGATGTTTAATCCACGTACATTAGATACTCCAGCTGTGATTTTTGATAGTGGATCTGGACTCATAAAAACAGGCTTGTCTGGACAGATAGGACCCTATCACATCATCAGCTCTGTTGTAGGGCATCCAAAATTCAAGTTCTTTCCAGAAGGAGATGATCAGAGGAAGTACTTCGTGGGGGAAGAAGCCCTGCAAGAGTGTGATCTCCTCTACCTGGACTATCCTATCAAGCGTGGCCTGATCCTGGAGTGGGACAACATGGAGAAGATTTTACAGTACCTTTTCGAGAAGGAGCTCTGCGTGAAATCTAGTGACCATCCCGTGCTGATGACGGAGTCCCCCTTGAACCCGAGAGAGATTCGTGAGAAGACGGCAGAGGTGATGTTTGAGACCTTCAATGTGCCGGCTTTCTATCTGTCCAAACAAGCGGTAGCAGCACTCTATGCCTCTGCCTGTGTCACAGGCCTGGTGCTGGATAGTGGGGAAGGGCTCACTTCCACTGTCCCCATCTTCGAGGGTAACCCCCTGCCTCATGCCATCACCACACTCTGTGTGGCAGGAAAGGACCTCACAGAGCACCTTGCTCGGGTCCTCCTGGCTGGTGGGCATATCTACCCCAGCATACTCAAAAGACACTTGATCAATGACATTAAAGAAAAGCTGTGCTATGTGGCCTCTGATCTAGCGATAGAGCAAAACAAGGCACGGAAGGAGGTCCTGAAAGAATACAGCCTACCAGATGGCAATGTCATCTGGATGGGGGAACAGAGGTACCAGGTGCCTGAGGCCCTCTTTCAGCCTGACCAGCTGGCTATCCACACCCCTGGGCTGTCGAGAATGGTCACCCGCAGCATCATGAAGTGTGATGCTGAGATCCAGCAAAGCCTTTTTGCGGAGATTGTGCTGGCTGGGGGCACCACTCTGTTCCCTGGGCTCGGGGAACGCCTCTTGAAAGATCTGGAACAGCAGCTGACTAACACGGGGATTTCCGTCAAGATCACAGCTTCTCCTGAGCGGTGCTACTCTGGGTGGATTGGTGCATCAGTGATGGCCTCTCGTAGCACATTCAAGCAAATGTGGGTCACCTCTGATGAATTCAAGGAGTTTGGCCCATCTGTGGTCCAGAGAAAATGCTTGTAGAAAGCCCTGAGCACAGCAGGGGAGCAGGCAAGTTATGGCTCCCTCGGGCTTCAGCATGATCTTCAATAAAAAGTTTTCTGCCCTTTCTAGCTTTGGTTCATTCTTGGTGGCAGCAAAGTAAATTTCTAAGTGGTTCTATTTCCCCTTCACCTCCCACGTGCCTTGTAAGTTGGCTTGTGCGTTGAGCCTGTCATCTGCAGTTTGTAGCTAAAGCAGGCCTGGGCCTCATGGCCAGTGGCTTGAACTAGCAGGGTTCCTGGAATCTGCATTGTAAACAAGTGTCTTGGGTGGTTGTGATAGACCTGGTGTCCAAAAGACACAGCAGGGGGAGTACATGGGGATGGGAAGAGTATGAGCAGGAATGCTACTCTGTTTTTAGGGCTCACAATCCTGTAGCTGGGTGGATCTTAGCACAATCGGTGTCTTGCCTGGCCTGGAGGGGCATGAGTAACTATCATTGTTGAGACACTGGATTCCAGGATAGCAATGGGGTCTTTATCATAGGAACTCATATATGATCTGGCCAGAAGGTCTAGTTAGAGACCACATTTATTGAGAGGCTACTCAGGTACCATAGTGCCTAAGGCACTTGACTGCTAACCAGAAGGCTGGTGGTTCAAACCCACCAGCCACTCCTCAGAAGGAAGATGGGACAATTTACTTCCATAGTGATACTGCCTCGGAAACCCAAGGAGGGGTCACTATGAGTCGGGTCCGACTTGAAGGCAAACAACAACAATAACAACAACATGTGATAACATAGGAGTGGCCATGTCAAAAACTGGGTGAGAGGGAAACTAGGAAGGATCAATGAATGCTGAGGCAGCAAATTGGGTTTGCCTTAGATTGACCTTATGACCTTATGTTGTACTGGGTGCGGTATTAAATAACATGGTTTTCAGCCACTCATTTGTTGCATTTTTATACCTTCTGGAATAAGGAGCACTAGGAGCAATTCTAATTCAGTTGGAATGGACATGAGTATAAATTTATGTGAATTGTCTCACTCTCTGTAATAAAATAGTCAAAAGGGATCTGGGCCTTCTGTTGTTGTTGTTGTTGTTGTGTGCCGTCAAGCTCTGGTAGCATAGTGGCTAAGGCACTTGACTGCTCACCAGAAGGCTGGCGGTTCAAACCCACCAGCCACTCCTCGGAAGGAAGGTTGGGCAATCCTACTTCCGTAGTGATACTGCCTCGGAAACCCAAGGAGGGGTCGCTATGAGTTGGGACCGACTCGATGGCAAACAACAACAGGGCCTTCTGTACACCCTTGATAATAGGACATCGGCTCCAATGACATAATTAATTGGATTGAATGAACAACACTGATATTGAAGGTTTGGTATGATGTATATGCTGAAGACCTAAAATGATTCAGAGGTTTGCAAGGTGCCTGGAGTTTTAGGGGACCCAAGTGTCTGTGATGTGCTGGACATCCTCTCCAAATTAAAGGATACATAATGAGGTTTTGTAACTGCCATCACTAAGACATAAGCATAAGGTTAGTTAAGCCTCTTCATGGCGTGGAAGTAGTATATTTCACACTTGGAGATACTACTCCAACCAATTTATTGAGTTACACAAAAGGCAGTCAGTATGAGTGGGGCCCTGAGCAAGAGGACATTTTGCTGCAGTACAAGTGACCCTGCTGCTTGGGCCATATGACTTAGTGGGCTCTATGATATTGCAGTTATTGGTGATAGGAAAGATGCAGTGTGGAATTTATAGTGACTTCCAACGGGAGAATCACAACATAGAATCCCTCGATTACTGGATCAATACAATGCAATCTTCAGCACAGAAGTGTACAATATAACATTTGCAAACTGGCTCTGGTAAACTACTGTTCCCTGGTAGAGACAGAGCAGCTTGTCAGAGGATTTCAAATGGATACCTGGTGTTTGGTTATGGTAATCCATTAATCTGTATCCTTAAGTTTTTTGTACTTTTTTGCATGTGTGTTACACTTTAAAGAAAGTTAAAAAATATGAGGTGAGCTAGGAGAAGTATAGGAGCTCTGGTAGCATAGTGCCTAAGGTACTTGACTGTTAACCAGAAGGCTGGTGGTTCAAACCCACCAGCCACTCCTCGGAAGGAAGATGGGGCAATCGACTTCCGTAGTGATACTGCCTTGGAAACCCAAGGAAGGGTCGCTAAGAGTCGGGTCCGACTTGACGGCAAACAACAACAAGAGAAGTATATGCATTTTTCCAACAAATTAATAATCACCAGGAGAATTTCTATGGCTCAGTAATAAAAATAAAAATCACTTAACGTAAAATGGGGTAAAATCTAATATCAGGCATTTCACTGGTGAAAGGGAGCTCTGGTAGCATAGTGGCTAAGGCACTTGACTGCTAATCAGAAGGCTGGCGGTTCAAACCCACCAGCCACTCCTCAGAAGGAAGATGGGGCAATCTACTTCCGTAGTGATACTGCCTTGAAAACTCAAGGAGGGGTCGCTATGAGTCAGGTCCGACTCGACAGCATATAACAACAACAACAACACTGGTGAAAAGGCATAAATACTAACAAATATAAAAAGAACCAAACCCTATTCAAATAATCAGGTAAACTGGAATTGAAACTATGAGATACAATTTCACACATACCAAATAGACAATATTTAAAAATACAAGTCATACAACACCAAGTGCTGCCAAGGAAAAGACATGGGAGACATGTTCTTCTCCAGTGGTGCTCATGGGAGTTTAATCAGAACAATCAGTTCTGCAAATAATTGAGCGTTATCTAATAAAGCTAAATATTTTAATAATCTATGACCCTGTGATCCCTCACCTGTACTCTGAGATAAATGCAAGAATATTTGTGAGTATTTTTCAAATTTTCATCAATAGGAGAATGGATATTTTATTATATTTATATGAGAGAATGCCACACAGCAGTGAAAATAAATGGAACAAAGCTACATACATCAATGTCAATGAATCTTTAATATGTATGCAATTTTGAGTAAAAAAAAAAAGGTCTAGTTTCAGGAGAATGAATACACTATAATTGCATTTATATAAATATCAGAAACAGGCAAAACAACTGTATTGTTTAGTGTCACAGATATATAGGGTACAATTTTAAAATGGAAAACAAAAGTTTGACAATTTTCAGAATAGTGGTTATATATAGATTGATAGAGTGTGTGATATATGATCTGCAACTGGTGTAATGGATGTCTTCATTTAGGTTCCCACAAATCAGAGCCAGAAAAAGTACTCTTTTTCAAATAATTTACCAGGGGCTTATTTCAGGAGAAGGGGAATAAAGGAAGCAGGATAGGAGAGAGGGGAAAGAGCTAAGGAGGAATTTGGATCTCACCTGGAGACAAGCTTAACTAGGATCCTACAAAGATGCTCTGGAGCAAAAATTGTGCTACACAGTTGTTCCCACATCCAAAGAAGTGGGCTGGCTTATTCTTCTCTGTCAGTCATTGGTCAAGGCCAGTCTTTTATGGAGAAGAAGATGTGGTATAGCATCAAGGGCTGGGAGGCTCTCATTTGGATCACCTGAGAATGTGGCAGGTGTGCATTGTTAAAACCAAAACTCACAGCAGATGGAGAATGGGTGCTCCAGCCAATAAAATCTCAATAGGAGTTAATGACATCCACCAAGTTTCACTGCCTGCATGACTAAGAACCACTGATTTCTCAAAATAGCTTTATTCCTTACAAGCACAGCTCCTCTAGGATTCTAGTTCATCATAAAATCTGGGAAATTTTTCAAAAAGAGAGCTAGTAGAACAAACTAGAGTACTCAGGGCTTCGGTTGGTCCCAATGCCATAACTGATACTCAGCATCTCTCTCCTTTGTCACTTATTGTGTTTTCCTTCCTTTGTCCCTAGCAATTCTGCTAGTCTCAATGACTTGGCTGGTGCTTTTTACTCAAACCTTCAATACTTACCTGGCCTTAGTTGCTGTTAGTTTCCCATTTACAGATAAATTGTGGTATGGAAGTAACAAAAGATGTCTACTGGATCATCTGACTGTGAAATATATTCCTTCTTGTCCTGTTTTTGTAGTATCAGCCCTGCCTGCTCATACTTTTTCAAAGCCTTTACCCTTGCAGGCGTAGAAACTACTTTCTGTCGTTGCTTGTCTCTTGGCACTGGGACCCCAAAGTGACCTGATGAGAACCATAAATTTAAAGTTTAATAGGCCTGTGAGTGTGTTCCATGGTATAAATGACCCCCTTTTGGGAACCAACAACTCTAGTCACATAAGGTGAATAGATTGTAGAAAGCACAAATTCCTGATGTGGGTCACTGGGAGTGATTATGAGTGGGGCCCAACTTCTGCTTCTTGGTTCCTGGACCAAAGTAATCTGTCTGGTGTGGATACAGCACCATATAGTAGTCATTGGATTGAGATGTATAATGCATCCTGAAGGACAGTGCCCCATTCTAATAAAGTATTATCCACAAACTGGCAATTCAGCTGTGCCATATAGGAAAATTCCCAATAATCCATTATAATGGTGTAGTATATGACATGTTTAGTGAGTTAGGACCTCTGGTGGTATAATGCCTAAGGCATCTGACTGCTAACCAGAAGGCTGGTGGTCCAAACCCACCAACCCCTCCTCAGAAAGAAGATTGGGCAATCTACTTCCATAGAGATACTGCATTGGAAACACAAGGAGGGGTTGTCATGAATTGGAACCGACTCAACAGCAGTGAGTTTTTTTCATGTGCCCACCATCACACCTTGTTTGTTGTAAAGGTCTGAGGTGATATTTATTATACAGGAGCCCATGCTAGTTATCCTTTGATATGTATCCTCAGATTATTGTGCCATTTAAGTCACTGCTAAAATGAAAAGCAAACCTAACTCCAGAATATATGTTAATTCCAGTCAGCATGAAATGTTGCCATTTCTGGAGCAAAAGGAGCTCAATATAATCAACTAATGATCAAGTGAATGGTTGAGTCTTCTTGTGAGATGGTACCTTGCCATTGGCTCAACATTGGTCTCTATTACTGACAGGGTCTTTTAACTGACTGACAGAATACTTAGTGGAAGATGCTTGCAAAAGGCTCAAGTCAGCAGTCTTAACTCTTAATAAAACTGCCAAGTTGAAGTCACATTTTATAACCACTTTAAATTGGAGTACAGAAATGTTTGAAATTTTTAAATGTGTGAAGTCCAAAATTATGAGACTCTTGGTCAACAGAGATTGTAGACAGTAGGTTGAGAGGGTCTTCATATTAGAGTTGTATTTATCTCCATTTCTGCTTACATAACAACTCCAGCCTTAGCCAATTCTTTTTTATTTTTGTAGAACTTTACTGAGAACAGCAAAAAACAGTCAACACATAAGAGAATTCTGTATTGTTTCAATATTTCCATGTAGCAAAGGAGTCAGCAAACTACAGCCCACAGGCCAGCTGCTTGTTATTGTAAATAAAGATTTATTGGAACACGGCTGTGTACATTGGTTAAATATTTTCTATGGCTTTTGCACTAAAACAACAGAGTGGAGCAGTTGTGACAGAGACCTATATCCTGCAAACCTAACATATTTTCTATATGCCCTTTAAGAAAGATTTTGCTGACCCTTGCTCTAGAATTTGAATTAGCTCTAACTTCAAATTAATCCAGAATTCAATCACTTGTCATTACTTCCACTGCTACCACCCTGTTCTAAACCAACATAAACTTCTGTCACAATAATTGCCATATAGCCTCATGTTTCTACCTTGAGACTTCTGCATGATCTGTTTGCTCTACTTGAAATGATCTTCCCCAAGATAACATAAGACTAGCTTCCTGAACTGCAGGTCTTTCTCAAATATTACTTTTTCAATGAGTCTTTTCATGACCACTCTCTTTCAATTTCAACCTCCCTTCCCTGGTACTCTGTTAAATATGTTCTCCACAGTACGTACTGTAACTAATGACATACTTATCTTCTTTATTTGCTTATTGTTGTGATGGTTCCTGAGGGGTTCGTTCGTTCTTCCTTTGTTTCTTCCTTTGTTCCATCCTTCCTTCCTGTCTTCCTTCTTCCCATTCTCCCCTTCTCTCTGCTTTCTATTGATGCATCCTCCAAGCTTAAATCAATACGTTACACAAAATAAACACTAGATGAAATTTATTGAATGGTTGTATGAATCATTTAAGCAAGCAGGTGCCTATAAATATGTTCTCCTTCCCATAATTTAAACACACAGAAGAAGCTTCTCTTGTTAGAAGAAGTTGAAATTAAGAGAAGCAGAGATGAGTGAGAGAGAGAGAGAGCAGAAGAGAGAGAAAATTGATGCCATAGTTTGAAACCTTAGAGTTCTGGAGTCAATTCAACCATAGTACCATTCTTAGGTATGTAAGATAACAAATTCCCTCCATTTTTTTAAATGTTGCTTAAGCTATTTTAAGTTGATTCTCTGCTAATAACAAGTAAATTATTATGACTAACAGTCAAATTCATGACATGCTATCTTATTTACTGTAGAACAATTGTTAAATACTGATCATTAAAATTATGTATGTGTGCATATTATGGAATATATAGAATACTACACCTGATAATTTAAAACACTTTCTTTTTCAGTATAAGTATCATTTATGAAAGCTGACAATGATGAAAACATAAATCATATCTCATTATATATGAGAAACCATTATGTAGCGATCATATATCCTCACCATAATTGAATTAAAATTGTAAAATAAAAAATAGAAGTTAAAATATCTTATTAGAATTTTTAAAACACAGTTCTAAATCATCGGTCACTGAAAACATCGTTATGTAAATTAGAAAACACAGAGAATTGAACGATCATGACATTGCATATCAGAACTTGGAGATTTCCACTAAAATAGCTCTTACTAAAATGTATAGCCCTCAAGACTTATTTTGAAAAGAGTGGCATAAAATTAATTAACTAAGCATCCAACTCAAGAAATTAGAATAAGAGAATAAATATTCAAAATAGTAGAAAAGATAAATAATGAAAACCATAAGCAGAAAACAGAGAGAAAGGAAAAAAGTTAAAAGTTAGTTCTTTAGAATGACTAATTACATGGAAAAAATCTGTGACTATTGATCAAGAAACAAAGAAAAAGAAAAAAATCTTTCAAAACTCAATTTTCTGAATGAAAGTTGCCCTTCAACTGAAGTTATAGAAGAAATTTCAAAGAGAGTAAGATAAAAATGTGCATTAAAAAATAATAATAAAACTGATAAATGCTTCAAAAATAAGTCATTAGAAATGACAATAGGAAATGTGAATAGTTACTAAGCATTAAAAAAATCTAAGTTCAAATTTTCTCACAAAGAAAATATTAAAGCTAGATTGTTTATTCAGTAAAGTTTAACAATTATTTAAGGGAAAGAGAATTTGTTTTATGCAGTCTCTTATGAATAGTTTTTCAACAATGACAACAACTTGGCATACAATTCAACTCAGTTAATTGGGGCTAGTGTAGTCTTGGCATTAAGACCAAACAAGGGTAATACAAAAGAATCTACTGACCACTGATAAAAAACTCATAATGAAAATATTTTCAACATATATCCAGCACTGTATAAAAATGATGATACACATCATCAGTGTTGGCTTCATCTGGGTAATGGAAATATGATTTGATAGAAAATCTAGTAATGCAATTTGCAACAAATTAAGGAAAAAATGCGATGAACACAATAGAGCAAAAATGTATTTGGTATAATTCAACATACCTCATGAATTCAAACATGAAAACACAACCTCTTAGCAAATGAGAAATAGATGGCATATTGTTCAGGGTTGATTTGTAGATAATAGAATCTGCTGCAACTGGTTCAAGGAGGAGAGGATTTATTTCAGCAACAGATGATCATCAAAATTATGATGACTTTACACATTATTTCTCATTTAGGCAAAGTCTAATTCTGCTCTGGCAGCTTTCCAGGACAACACCCTTCCAAGTGGTGACTCAGAGATCCAAGCTGCTTCCATTTCATAGCTTTGACATATAAAATTTATGGACTCCAGTATCACATGGAAATGGGGAGGAGGTGGGTCTCATGAGATATTTTTTAGGGCCAGTTGTTGGAGAGTTTTATATCACTTATGTTCATATCTCTTGGCCAGAATCCAATGACTTGTTCTCAGCCTAACTGCAAGAGAGGCTTGGGAGTATGGTTTTCTTGGATATGTAGGAAAGCTGTAAAAAGAAACATGATATGATGGATATACAGCATTGGCCCTGCCACAGAAGGAAACAATTTCATTCCTTTAAAATCTGGAGTGAGAGAAGATTGTCTGCCATCGTTACTACTGTTCACCATTGTATGGATAGCCCTAGAGAGGGCAATAAGCCAAGACAAATAGAAATAAATGGCATAAGGATTAAAGGAAAGAATTAAGTCTGATTATATGATGATTAACATAGAAAACCTAGAAGAAATTACAAACAAATCGTTATAATTAATTATAGGGTCTAGAAAGATTGCAGGGTAAAGTTTATTTTTTAAAACCCAGTTATATTTCTATGCATGAGCAACAAAAAGAAACTACAATTTGTGCGAATCTTTTTATACCACTTTTAAAATACTTCAGTTAGATCTTTTAGAAAAAAATATCTTTTTTTGTGAATAAGTAGTTATTTGAAGTTTAGCAATTCCTTCAGATTTATTCCTACAGATCACTTCTCAGTGCTTTGTTAGCTCAAATAAAATTAAATGGAGGAATTTTATTTATATAGTATATAACAATGTATAGCACAATTCCTTTAATTACTTGTAAGTAAATTCTAGTTCCCCATCTGTATGTATGAAGAGATCTCTTGACTGATACTCAGTTTTGCTTTCATCTTTATATCTATTTTCCTATATTGCTTGGATTTTTAATGAGCATATATTTATATTAGGAAAACATAAATGCAGTAATGGTATCACCAGATGGGGAATTAAGTAGCTCCATGCTCCCATCCCCCAGAAAGACACCCCAAACAAGCAGAAACTGCAGATCCAACTTTGTCACAACTCTGGAAACCAGTCAGTGATTTACAGCAGCTAAGCAAACACTGAACCAAGAAAAAGGCAACTTCAAAAAGGAAAACTCGGATGTTCTATGTGTCTAGTCCCCACCCTTTCCCTGGCTCAGTAGCTATCTTAAAGCTGTAGCAGACTGCATTCCCAGAGAGGGACCCGGGTCACAGGCTCGGGAGCAAGCAGAGTTGACTTCTGGAGGACTGATGCAAGGCACTCGTGTCTGCTTAGCTGATCCCAGAGCTCTTGTGTCATAGAAAGCCATCAGTCATTGTCCCAGAATTGTAACTGCCAGTAGGAACCTATGGCACTAAAGACTGGGATTGAAGCATACAGTACATGATTAAGGACTGCAAGGAAGAGGCAGAGAGAGTGTTTTTGTGAAACTTGTTGTTGTTATGCACCGTGGAGTCGGACCCGACTCATAGCGACCCCTCCTTGGGTTTCTGATGTGGCATCACCGTAGAAGTAGATTGCCCGACCTTCCTTCCGAGTAGTGGCTGGTAGGTTTGAATCGCCAGCCTCCTGGTTAGCAGTCAAGTGCCTTAGGCAGCTAGAACATTTAAAAGCATCTGTGGTGGAGCAAATAATTTGTATGGCAGTACTAACCTGAAGCTTGGTGGTTTGAACCCACCCAATGGCACCATGGAAGAAGGGCCTGGCTATCTGTTTCCGTAAAAATTACAGCCCATAAAAGGCTGTGGAGCAATATTACTTGGTAATATATGAGTTCTCCATGAGACAGAATTGACTCAATGACAGTGGGTTTTTTTGTTTTGTTTTGTTTTGTTTTTTAATATGAGGGAATTTAGAAACTCACACGCATGCCCAGGGCAAGAAGTATACTGAGAAATTACTCGAGAATACCTTACAGTTTACCTTGAGCTAATCTCAGTGAAAGGATGGCTAAATGTGGAAAGAGTATTCTGACACAGAGCCAGTCTCAAAATCGGGAGACTTTTTCTTTCTTTCTTGTTTTGCTTTTCTTTTCTGTTGACATTGAAGGAAATTTCTGTAAAAACACTAGCTTAACACTAGCAAAGAAAAAGAGACTTCAGTATCTACACATGATTAAGACAAAATGGTTTGAGCCACCAAGATGATGATTTAGAATTGTATGTTTTGATATAGAAAATAACTGAACTGTATTACTAATTAGAAAAGGGTACAGTGTATGATGTATTATTGAACAATAAAAGACATCTATTTACATAGATGAATGTCTGGAAGAATTTACATTAAGCTGTATGTATTGGCTGGCACTGTAAATTTAATGTAAAAATGTTGTAAATTTAATAGTGATTTTACTTCTGTTTTTATATTTTTCTGAATTATCTGATTGATTTTACACAGAGCACTTCTTTCTTTTAGTATCAGATGAAATCAATATTATTTCTATTTTGAAAGAAACAAAACACTTCATCTTTAATTTTCACATTTACCTAATGATAGTATGCCTCATTAATTAATGGATTTGCCCTTTGATTTAATAAAAGTTATTTCTCACTTCTACAAACAGAAATGGAAATTATCAAGTAGAAAAGTGTCACAAACCTGTCACTTCTGTGACTGCTGTTTCAGGTTTTAATGGGTAAATTGTCTACAGTAATTGCCCTCTTGATTCAGTTAGCAATACCAGGTTTCTTTGCCCAAAATTCATGGTAGTTTCTTTTTCCTCACACGCATTCTTACTTATAACCACCAATATTGAAGTTGTTATGAGTTGGATACAAGTCGACAGCAGTGAGTTTGGTTTCTTTTTTCTTTTCTTTTCTTTTTGTTTTTTTGAGTATTTATATGAAACATATCAATTAGATCAACTATAGCTTAATTGAAATACATAACATAAATATTGCAATTTCTAGAATTCCTCACTAAAGAACAGACAACTCCTGACTTAGATTGATTTAAACTGTTATACTTTATCACTATTTGAAACCTGGTATTGAACTTAAATATTTTCATCTCAGTCATCGATTTGTTTTAGATAGCAAACACCTACATGTACAGGCAGTCCCCAGGTTATGAATGTCTGACTTATGTACAAATCATAGTTACAAACTAACCCTCATAAAGCCTAGGATATTAAAAATTCAAGGCAGAGGTTTGTATTGACAAATGGGCACTACTTTGAAACATGCACCAAAATTATTATTGCTGTATTATTTTTATTTTAGTTTTACTGCTGTTGTGGGTGTTGAGTTGATTCTGACTCATAGTGACCCCATGTGACAGACTAGAACTCTCCCATATGCATTTCTTGGTTGTAATCTTTACAGATAGGAGCTCTGGTGGCATAGTAAATAAGGTCTTTGGCTGCTAACCAGAGGTCAGCGGTTCATAACCCACCAGCTTCTCTGTAGAAGGAAGATGGGCTGATCTACCTTCTGTAAAGATTAAAGTCTCAGAAACCTAATGGTGGCCACTATGAGTCAGAATTAACTTGATGGCAATGAGTTGGGTTTTGGTTTAATCTTCACAGAAACAGAGCACCAGGTCTTTCTCCCACAGAGACACAAACCTTAATGGTTAGCAGGCAAATTCTAGGTGCTATTATTATCCTCATTTTACTAAATCAGCATGGTAAGTTGTTGTTAGGTTGCACTGAGTTGGCTCCAACTCATAGCAACCTATGTACAATAGAACAAAATACTGCCCAGTCCTGCGCAATCCTCACAATCCTTGGTATGCTTGTGCCCATCATTGTAGCCACTTTGTTGATCACCTCTCTGGTAGCGTAGTGCCTAAGGCACTTGACTGCTAACCAGAAGGCTGGCGGTTCAAACCCAC
>NW_006921840.1:392335-393263 GCF_000298275.1 Orycteropus afer afer | reverse complement strand
TAGTAACCCATTGTGAGAAAAATATTTTTAATTGCCAAATAACATTCCATTGTATATTGATCCATTCTTCTGTTGAAGGACACCTGCATTGTTTCCAGTTTTTTGGAAATTATGGCTAAAGCTACTTGAACATTATTGCACAAGTCTTTTATGAGCATAGGTTTTCATTCATTTTATATAAATAGCTAGAAGTAAAATTGCTAGGTCAATTGGTAATTATATGTTACACAATTTCAGAAATTGACAAAATATATTTAAAAATTAATATTCATACCAGCAAGATAAGAGAGTTACTGTTGTTCTACATTCTTGCCAAAACTTGGTATTGTTAATTTGAAAAAAATAATTTTAGCCATTCTAGTGGGTGTATAGATATGTTTCATCATCATTCATTTACTTATTTATTATTTAGGTAAAATTCACATCATATGACTTTACCCAAATTTAAGTGTACAATTCAGTAGCATTTATTGCATTCATAATGTCCTGCAGCCATCACCTCCGTCTAATTACAAACTATTTTCACCACCCCTAAAGGAGACCACATACCCACTAAGCAGTCATCCTGGCCTCTGGCAAATATTATTCAGTTTTGTATCTCCTTACATTCGCTTCTCTCTCATTCACCTAGAAGCCCTGGTGGTGGCAGTGGTTAAGTACTTGGCTGCTAACCGAAAGGTTGGCAGTTTGGACCCATGCCAGCCACTTGGAAACCCTATGGGAAAGTTCTACTCTGTTCTATAGGGTTGCTATAGGGTCAGACTTATGAGTCAGACTTTGACTGTATGACAGTTCAAACCCACCAGGCACTCCTTGGAAAGAAGATTGGGCAATCTACTTCCCTTCCATAGAGATACCACCTTGGAAACCCAAGGAGGGGTCTCTATGAGTCAAATCGACTTGACAGCACTGAGGGTTTTTTTTTTTT
>NW_006921840.1:390471-392235 GCF_000298275.1 Orycteropus afer afer | reverse complement strand
ATATGTGCATGCTTAACTCACTGCAACAACTCATTAACAATATATAAATTTACATTAAATACAAGAACTGTGGACAGCATTATACTACTTTTTACCCTTATGAAATTATCATTTGTTGTCCTATACTTATATCTATATATGCATATTATAATCTTTACAGTGTGTGGTTTTTATTTTTTATTTCAGCTTCAAAACATTTTGAATGTTTTTTGAAAATTTTCTCTAAAATTTATCCACATAAATAACATCCCCAGTTCTCCTCATTAATTGTTCTAGACCCAACTTAACATCTGGGTCATTCTCTTTCAGCCTGACGATCTTCTTTTCTTAATTTTTGTTTTAATTGGAGCCTTCAAGGAATGAATTCTCTTAGTTTTATTTGAATACATGCCTATTTTTCTTAATTTTTAAAAGTTATTTCTTCTGGATAAATAATTCTAAGTTGATAATTGTTTTCCTCTAAGGCTTATAAGATCTTATTCCACTGTCTTCTGGGTTTCATTATTTCCCAGGAAAAGTCAACAGTACTTTTTATTATTACTTCCCTGAAAACAATGTTTGTCTTAGATCTGTGTTTTGTGTCACTTCAGTTTTTTTTGGGAAAAAAAAGGTGGTTATATCTTCAAATGCTTTCATCATCCCTATTATTGGTTTGCTTCCTTTCTGAGAATCCAATTACACATATGCTAAATCATTTGTTCTTATTCATACTGACATTAACTAATCATTTCTTTTCCATTTTTGTTTCTTGGACTTTAGTTTGACTGCTAACCAGAATGCTGGCGGTTCAATCCCACCAGCCACTCCTCAGAAGGAAGGTTGGGTAATCTATTTCCATAGTGATACTGCCTCGGAAACCCAAGGAGGGGTCATTTTGAGTTGGATCCAACTCAATGGCAGTAGTTTGGTTTTTGGTTTTTGACTGTCCAGTAATTGAGTTCAAGGATCTTTTGTTCAGTCTACTGTTAAAGTTCACCTAGTGAGTGTTTTATTCCAGAGACACCTTTAATCTTATATTTTCCATTTTGCTTTTATTAAGTAAGCTTAATTACTTTTCCCAAATTTCCCATCCTTTTATTTATTCTATGCAGTGTATCCTGTAGAGTTGTAATATATTGATAATAACCTGGATCTCTTTTAATTGCCTTCAGTAATCTCTTGGGTCTTGATCACATCATCTTCTGTCCTTGTATGTTTGGTTATTTTTATTACAGACTGGACATTCTGTACAAAATATTGGAGAAATAATTTGATAGTCTAGATGATGTTATAATTATCCAAAAATTAATTACTTTCACTATGTCTGGCAAAGAAAAGTGATAATAATAATAAAGCACTTTAGCAGTTTCAGAAATTGAAGTGATTTGAATAAGGTTTCTAGACCTGGAAGGGCTATTATAGTTTTGGTTAATTCTTTCTCTAACTGTTAATTTCAATATGTCTGCCATTGCCCTGAGTCCTTCAAAATCTCGGCCCATCCTTAAAGTCACTGAGATGGGCCTTAAGGAATCAACAGATGTACCTAGGGAACAGTGGACCAAATTGCAGGTTGCATCTCTGGATTTTCTTAGTTCCTAGATCTTGGTGCCAAAATAATGATCTACCTTGTTAGTTTTTAGATGTCTCCAAATCAATCCATCTGACAACAGCTATGATATCCCTTGTTCCACGTCCTCTTCTGAATCCGGCTTGAACCTCTGGAATTTCTCTGTCAATATACTGCTGCAAACATTTCTGAATTATCTTCAGTAAGATCTTACTTGC
>NW_006921840.1:383319-387426 GCF_000298275.1 Orycteropus afer afer | reverse complement strand
TTTCGTTCTGCTGTGCATGGGGTCGCTATGAGTCGGAAACGACTCGACGGCACTTAACAACAACAACAACAACAACAACCAAATCAATGGTTATATTGATGTATAAACTTATGTTGTTGTGTGTCATCAAGTAGATTGTGACTCATAGAGACCCTATAGGACAGAACAGAAATGCCCCATAGGGTTTTCTAGGCTATTATTTTAGTGGGAGCAGATTGCCAAGTCTTTTCTCCCACAGAACCACTCATGGATTTGAACCGAATGGGCCTCCTTTATGTGTGTGTAAATATAGATATATTTTAGGTCTATTCTATCCAACTGCCAACTGTCCTATTTGTTGGAAGCAGAAGTATTGTTCAAGTACTATAGACTAAAATTCCTGGAAGCTAACCCTCTTGCTGGTGTGTTTTTTTTTTTTTTTTGGCATGACGTGTTATTACTGGGATAGCTATTGTCAGGGTTTTGGTGTGATTTTGGTAGATGTGACAAGTGTGTTCTGCACTAACTTTTTAAGAGGAGGGAAATACATTAGTAACCTTACATTTTAAAGAACATTAATAAAAGGTGGAAAATAAATATTAATTTTGGCATTCTTATTACTGCTCCGATTTGTTACTACAACTTTCACCATAGTCCTGTTTTCTAAACTATTTCCACTTATAATTTGTTTCCCAGATATAAACTTAAAATTAAAAATACAAGACATATGATGTAGTTTCTTATTTTTTAAAAAATTATGATCTGGCTACACAGTGATAGAAATTTTCTTTCATAAATAGTAAGCTTCTCCTCTCAATTTGCATAATTAACTAATTAATGGGAAGAAATTATATACAACTAGAATTTTTTTAGCCCCCTGCCCTGGAAGCAGAAGCTAATGAATTTTCTTTATTTTCAAGTTTGTATGCCCTGTGGCGCTCAAGCTGCATATTTCCTGAATTTAGGGGTTATTTCATTCTTTAAAACATCTGTTTATGAATATATTTGTGAAAATAATTACTATTTACAAAGTTTTATGCATAAGTGTGAGGTTTAAAATAGAGAACTTTGAAATGAACATATTTGAACCTTCTGGTAATTTTTGGAGAAACATTATGAATATTAGGGGTGATATATCCTCTATAAAATTATTTTTTTCTCTTTTATTTTAATACATGTGCTTCCTCAAAGCCTATCTTTAAGGGTTATGAAGCACATTATTTCATTTGAATTGGCAGTGAGTGTTGGTTTGAAGGAAAATTAATTTCCATATGATGGAAATTATTGATGTTAATGACAAGAATGATTATGACTTTTGGCTAAAATTTTACTAATAAACCAAAGTGGTGGGGAGAAGGACATTCTGATGCATTGATTGTATGGAGAGAAAGTTCTGGTAGATAAGGACTAAAATTTCTGTAGCAAAATACCATATTTCACCAAATATGAGAGTCCTCATTCTGCTTAATTTATTGGACTTTCTCAAAGATAGACTTTTTAAACAGCTAAATCATGGTTATGACTGCAGTGACCTTAATTTTGAGATGCTATGAATTATAAGATGCAATATGATTTGAGAGATAGGAAACTGTGAATAAATGGACATCCTGGAATTAAAAAATAGAGTATAGTCGATTGACAATTTTAAGTTTTTTATCATATCATATCCAAAGTTAGTCATCAGATATACATGAATGCCATTGGTAGACATTATTCATTAGTATGTAACTGAAGGAATAGGAAGAAAGGCCTGAAAATCTGCTTCTAAAAATCAGCCAATGAAACCTTGTGGATCATAGCAGTCTGATTGACAGCTGATCATGGGGGTGGAGCAGGATTGGGCAGCGTTTGGTTCTATTGTGCATAGGTCACCATGAGTCAGAGTCTGACTTGAAGATGGCCAACAACTGACAGAAACTGATCAGTAGTTTAAAATATTGAGTCCTGACTTCTCTAGTGAAATACAGAACATTTGATGTTGTTGTTGTTGTTATGTGCCATCGAGTCAGACCCAAATCATAGCAACCCCTCCTTGGGTTTCTGAGGCAGTATCACTACTAAAGTAGATTGCCCAACCTTCCTTCTGAGGAGTGGCTGGTGGGTTTGAACTGTCAGCCTTCTGGTTAGCAGTCAAGTGCCTTAGGCACTATGCTATTAAAGCGTTATTAGATGTTGCTGTTTTTATGTGCAGTGAAAACATTTCCAACTCATAATGATCCTGTGTATAACAGAACAAAATGTTCCTTGGTCCTGTGCCATCCTCATGGTAGTAGGCATGTTTGAGTCCATTGTTGCAACCACTGTGTCAGTTCATCTCATTGAGGATCTTCCTCTTTTTGCATGGTGTCCTTCTTCAGAGATTGATTTCTCCAGATAATATGTCCCAAGTAAGCAAGACAGAATCTTACCATCCTTGCATCTAAGGAGAATTCTGGCTGAACTTCTTCCAAGACAGATTGTTGGTTTTTCTGGCAATCCATGGTACTTTTGATATTCTTTGCTAACACTATGATTCAAATGCATCAATTCTTCTTTAGTCTTCCTTTTGTTGTCTGGTTTTCACATGTTGTGAGGCAACTGATAAGTCCATGGCTTGGGTCAGGTGCACCTTAGTCATCAAAGTGATATTGTTGCTTTATAACACTTTAAAGAGGTCTTTTGTAACAAATTTGTCCAATGCAATATGTTTGCTTTCTTGATGTTTGCTTCCATGGGCATTGATTGTTGATTGAAGTACAATGAAATCCTTAACAACTACAATGTTTTCTCCACTTATCATGGTGCTGTTTATTGGTCCAGTTGTGAGGATTTTTGTTTAAAATTATGTTAAACAGAGGTAATATGGAAGTCTAATCCAAGTTTATTTTCAAACTATGGCTAGAAAGAAAGCTTTTTTCTTTCAACAGCTAATATTCTTGCTCTGACATTGTGCTACTTCCCATTTTGTTTCTAACTGGAAAATTAAACCCAAAGGGAAAATTGTACAAAATTTTATTAAATTGAATTGCACTAATAAATTTTTATTAGATTTTAAACTTCATATTTTCATTTCTCTTCTCTCTGCCTTTCTTTAATTTAATGATGTTTTCATCTAAGTTTTGAATCAGCTTATTTCTCCCATTTTAGCTTATATACTTATGTGTTTTTAACTTTTTTTAATTCAATTATTTTTTCCTTCTCTGCTTTCTGTTGGGCTGATAAAAGTTTTGATATTCCTTTTTTTCTCATTCATTTATGTGGAACCTGATGATTTCTTTACTCCTTTATTTGTTAACCTTAAGATATATACATAAACATTGTATGATTCTCAGTAAATTTATTTTTAACCCCCTCTCAATCACAAGGGATTTAGCATGCTTTGACTTAACATTAAATATCTTCCTGTTTTGAGTTTTAGTTTTACTGTTAAACAATACAAGTAAGCAGTGGTTATTATAATCAGAAGTTAATTATATTTATGAACATAAGTTTGTCGATTTTGGTGTCACCATTGTAATTTAAATCACACACCTTCTCTTTGCATTTATATTTCTTATTGCTTAAGCACACCCACTCATGTTCTTTTCACTAACATCCTGTCAGATAGACTCTCTAATCTTTGTAAGTCTTGAAATTTACTAATACTTCTGCTTATGTTGTTGTTGTTGTTGTATGTCGTCAAGTTGGACCCGACTCATAGCCACCCCTCCTTGGGTTTCCAAGGCAGTATCATTACAGAAGTAGATTGCCCATCTTCCTTCCAAGGAGTTGCTGGTGGGTTTGAACTGCCAGCCATCTGGTTAGCAGTCAAGTACTTTAGTCACTATGCTACCAGAGGAAGTAACAGAGACTATGTTTACCCTTCCACTCAGAATGACAAAACACAAGCAAAATACACAAAACAGCAGCTTTCAAGACAAAAAACATTAACAGTAAAGGGTGATAATTCCTCAAAGACAGGGACCAAATTATGACACATTATGAGAAAAAAAAAAAACAATCAATCGAAACTGACCCAGAGCTAACACATCTGTTACAATTAGCAGACAAGGATGTTGTTGTTGTTGTTGTTGTTGTTAAGTGCCGTCGAGTCATTTCTGACTCATAGCGACCCCATGCACAGCAGAACGAAACACTGCCCGATCCCGC
>NW_006921840.1:382496-383219 GCF_000298275.1 Orycteropus afer afer | reverse complement strand
TCAATCCATCTCGTTGAAGGCCTCCCCCTCTTTCGTTGACCCTCCACCCTACCAAGCATGACATCCTTCTCCAGGGAATGGTCCCTTCTTACAACCTGACCAAAGTAGGTGAGACGAAGTGTGGCCATTCTTGCTTCCAAGGAACATTCTGGCTGCACTTCCTCCAGGACAGATCTGTTAGTTAGATAAGGATGTTAAAAGAGTTACAATCATATTCCATGGGTTATAATAGTTAAGTAGAGAAGGAACATATAAGACACAAAAAAAAGAAATAAAACTTCTACATATGAAGAATACAATGTATGACTTGAAAAATATACTGAATTGGCTTAGTGACAGATTAGCTAATTCAGGAGAAAAGATTAGTAAATACAAAACTGTAGCAAAAGAAAATATCCACAATGAAGCATAGGGAAGAGAATTAAAAATGATAAACAAAACATTAATGAGCTATGAAACAATTTCAAGCACCCTAAGAGGTGTAATTGAGATCCTCAAAGGAAAGGAAATGGAAAGAAGAAACTGTACATTTGGAGATATTTGAATGGAAAACTTTCCAAAATAGATGAAAACTCTAAACCCACATATATAAGAATTGCAATGAAACCCAAGCACAAGAAGCATGAAAATCAAAACTGTGTCAAAACACTATATAATGAAATTTCTCAAAAGCAGTGCTATAGAACCAAATGACAAACATACAGGGTAACAAAAATAAAGATG
>NW_006921840.1:377869-382066 GCF_000298275.1 Orycteropus afer afer | reverse complement strand
ACAGTGGCTGCAATGATGGGCTCAGATATAGCAAGGATCATGGCGCTGGCACAGGACCAGGCAATGTTTTGTTCTGTTGTACAGGGGGTCATTATGAGTCTGAGACGACTTGACAGCACCTAACAACAACAATATATCAAACAAGGGGTGATCTCTAAAATTTGTAGAAAACTTCAACACCTCAACAACAAAAAGACAAATAATTAAAAAAAAGATCAGAGGACATGAACAGACACATCACTAAAGAAGACATTCAGGCACCCTACAAACACATGAAGGAAAATTTACAATCATTAGTCATTAGAGAAATTCAAATCAAAATAACAGTGAGATATCTCTTATCCCAGCACTAATAGCAATGTTCAACAAAACAGAAAACAACAAATGCTGGTCATGGTGTGAAGAGACTGGAACCCTCATACACTATTGGTAGCAATGTAAAATGGTACAATCATTGTGGAAAATGATATGGATTTTCCTTAAAAAAAAAAAACAACCTGGAAATATAAATACCATATGATCCAGCAATCCCACTACTAGGTATATATCTTAGAAAAATAAGAGCTGTGACATGAACAGATACATGCACACCCATATTAGTTGTAGCACTATTCACAATAGCAAAAATATGGAAACAACCTAAGTAGTTGCTACAGTTTTACATTTACTAATCTTTTCTCCTGAATTTACTAATCTTTCCTCCAGTGGAGGAATGTATCAACAAACTATGGTACATACACACAATGGAATGCTATGCAATGTTAAAAAACAATGATGAGTCTGTGAAACATCTTACATTATAGATGAACTTAGAGAACATTATGCTGAATGAAATTTGTCCATCACAAAGAGACAAATATTGTATGAAGCCACTATTGTATAATTTCAAGAAAAGAGTTTCTCTCTCTCTCTCTCTCTCTCACACACACACACACACACACACAAAGTTATTTAGTAGGGGTGAGTGAAAAAGGGAGGGTAAACCACTAAGTAGAGGGTAGACACATGGACTTGGATGAAGGGAAAGGTAAACATAAATAAATAAAAAATAAGAAAGTAAATGAAAGACTGTTTCAGACACAGAGAAGGTGGAATAACTTCACCAGCAGTTCAACAAGCCGAGAAACGTTAGCGGAAGTCCTTCAGGCAGAAAGAAAATTATTCCAGATGGAAAAGTGAATCTACACGAAGGGGTGAAGTACATAGGAAATGTTAACTTCATGAGCAAATGTGTAGTTTTTATTAGTTAATCTCTTTAAGACAGTTGACTGTTAATACAAAAAGAATACCAGTGTACTGTGAGGTTTATTATATAAACAAAAGGAGAAGAGTTGACAACATAGCACAAAGGTCAGAGAGGGAGGATTAGAGTCATACTATTGTGAGATTCTTATAGTATTGGTGAGATGATATAATATCTCTTGAAGGTATAGTTTAATAGATTAAAGATATATTTCTAACGCAACAAATATTTACTGAAGTAAATCATAGCTAATAAGCCTACTTAGAAAATAAAATCATAAAAAATGCTCCCCCCAAAAAAGATAAAAATGAGGAAGAAACAAAACCCAGATGGATTATAATTAACCATGTCCATAATCACATTAAACCCAAACCAAAATAAACCCACTACCACTGTGTTGATTTCAACTCATAGCAACCCCCATTGGGTTTCCAAGGCTGTAGATCTTTACAGAAATAGATTGCTTCATCTTCTTCCCATGGAGCAGCTGATGGATTTGAACCACTAACCTGGTTAGCAGCCAAGGCCTTATCCACTACACCACCAGAACTCCTTATAATCACATAATTGAGGTCTAAATATCTCAGTTATATTACAGAATTTGTCAGATTAGATTAAAACAAGACTCAACAATGGGTTGTCTAGAAGAAATTCAATTTAAATATAAAAAATTGGTTAGAAGTAAAAGAGTGGAAAAATATATAGCATGACAGTATGTACTAATCGAAAGAAACACCTAGTAGCTATATTACTATCAGAAAAAACAATTTCCTAACAAAGAAGATGACCAGAGACTAAAAATTAATTCCATAATGATAAAATAAGTCATTTATCAAGACACCAAAATCATAAATGGTTCTTCACCTAATAACAGAGCTTCATAGTAGATAAAACAGAAAATGATAGAACATTGAGAAGAAATAAATAAATCTATAATTTTAGTCAGTGATTTAATTAATCTCTCACTATCCAGTATCCACACTCTATCCAACAACAGCAAAATAAATATTCTTTTTGTGTAAACATGAAACATTATTAAGACCATATGTTAGGCATAAAATTCAATAAATTCAAAAGCGTGAAATCATGCAAAATATGTATTCTGACCACAGTGAAATTAAATTAGAATCAACAACAGAAGGAAATTTGGGGAATTCACTGATAATTAGATTTTAAACAAAACACTTCCTAATAACTCATTAATCTAAGAAAAGATCACAAGGTACATTAGAAAATATTTTGAACTGAATTAAATCTCAAATGCAGCTAAAACAACATTTACAAGAAATGTGTAACTTTAAATGATATTTTTAAAGAAGAGTAATATGTCCAATCAGTAATCTGAGCTTCCACTTGGAAAATATAGAAAAAGACAAGCAAACCACATTCAAAATAAACAGAAAGAAAAAAAAAAAATAGAGAGGAAATTAATAAAATAAAAAACAAGAAATAGAGAAAACCATTGAAATCAAAATTCTGTACTTGAAAAGATTTTAAAAATTGATAAAATAGATTGATAAAGGAAAAAAAAAACAATATGCCAAAATCAGAAATGAAAGAGGGAGCATCACTATTCACCTTAGAAATTGAAGATATTATAAGGTAATATTGATGGATATATTTCAACAGAAATTTGCAAATTGGATGAAAACAGCAAATTCTAAGAAAGATACAAATTATCAAAACTGATTCAAGAAGAGATAGAGTTGTTGCAAGATGGTGAAATCGGTGGATGCTCCCATTTACTCCAGCAACAAATCCACTGAACAACAAACAAAAACAAGCATAGACTGAATTCTCAGAACTCTGGATTATAGCTGAGATATTGAAGAATTGGGGTGAGTCCAAAAGTGGAGAAGAGGAGGAACAGGGTGGGCTCAGAAGCTATGATAGCTTACCTGCTAACATCAGGAATGCTCACTCACCACAGCCATTTTGGGGCAGGACTGGATAACACTGCAGTCATGGAGCACCAGAAAGGAGCTAATGTGAGAAAACTCTGGCCTCCACCCATCTTTTTTTTTTTTAATGGTGGTACGTTCTGCTGTGCATGGGGTTGCTATGAGTCGGAAACGACTCGATGGCACATAACAACAACAACGACAACAATGGTGGTAAGAAGTGGCTATGGGAATTCATGAACAGCACAACTGGGAAATTGGGAGGAGCCCAAAGGAGACCTTGGTATTGTGCAAGGGTGCTGCTGAATCTCATTGAAGCCCAAGACTGACAGGCGCTATGATCAGGAGAAATTGTAAGGGTAACAGAGTGAGGAGAATATTTCAGACTGACAGGGACAAAAAGAAATAGCCCATAGTGGGATATTGTGAGAGTGTCTGTGCAGAGATATTGGTGAGGAAAAGACATGGAGCCCCACCACTTATGGCAGTGTCTCCAAACAACAATACATGCATATTGAATCCCACAGGCCAAGCATACAGAACTCCTGAACCAGCACTAAAACAAAATAAAACACCTAAGGATGAGACTGTCATCTAGTGATTCTCAAGAGAAGATATCAAGACTACAGCTGCTGGGTCATTGTGACTCATAATGAACCTGTAGAGCTGATAGGAGCTGGTTGTGGGGTTTCCAGGGCTGTGAGTCTTTGCTGAGGAGGTTTGCCACATATTTCTCCCATGGAGGGGCTGATAGGTGCAGCTCCCAGCCTTTTGGCTGATAGCTAACAAAATGACCCAAGTTCAACAGAAGTTAATAAAACAAATGAAATCACAAAAAGAAGAAGGAACAATCAAAAATAAAACATGAAGAAGAATTGTTTTCCTATGGGAGCCAGAATAATATGAAGAAATAATAATTTCCAGACTATGGTGCTAAATGGGAGCTCTGGAGGTGTAGTGCCTAAGTCACTTGACTGCTAACCAGAAGGCTGGCAGTTCAAACCCACCAGCCACTCCTCGGAAGGAAGATGGGGCAATCTACTTCCATAGTGA
>NW_006921840.1:371216-377224 GCF_000298275.1 Orycteropus afer afer | reverse complement strand
GGAAGGAAGGTTGGGCAATCCTACTTCCGTAGTGATACTGCCTCGGAAACCCAAGGAGGGGTCGCTATGAGTTGGGGCCGACTTGACAGCACATAACAACAACAACAACAGTCAGGGCAATAAGGCAAGAAAGGGAAATCAAAGGCATCCAAATTGGTAAGGAAGAAGTCAAACTATCCTTATTTGCTGATGCTATGATCCTATACATAGAAAACCCAAGAGACTCAACAAGAAAACTACTGGAACTAATTGAGAGATTTAGCATAGTGGCAGGATACAGGATCAACATCCAAAAATCACTTGTATTCCTCTACACCAACAAAAAGATTGCTGAAAAGGAAATCAGTACCATTTATAATGTTGTTGTTATGTGCCGTCAAGTCGGACCCAACTCATGGCAACCCCTCCTTGGGTTTCCGAGGCAGTATCACCTCGGGAGTAGATTGCCCAATCTTCCTTCCGAGGAGTAGCTGGTGGGTTTGAACTGCCAGCCTTCTGGTTATCAGTCAAATGCCTTAGGCACTACGCCACCAGAGCTCACAAAAGTGTTATAGTACTCTGGATGTGATTTTGTTAGAAATTTTGCCAATTACCTCTTATTGAATAGAATCTCCATAATTTTTTTAAAAATGCATATTTAAATGAGGACCCTAGCCCTGAGATACAATTAATTAAACTCAATGTCAATATTTCTATAAAAGTCCTGGGATATGTTTGTTTCAGAGTTCTAATACTTTCATCTGAGGTATTATTCAAAGGCATTTACAACTGTGAGAAGAGATAAGAAAATGAAATCATATGGTTTAAATATCTTGTTGCTAGTTGTATCTTTTCAGCTACCAAATAATTTCCAATTTACTATTCTGAGACTCTGCAGGCTTAAGCCCTGTTTCAGTTATGGTAAATGGTTATTTTTTGCTTGTGCTATAACCATCATGGATACTCTGCTCATTAAGTCACTATTTTAGATAGAGCATCTGCCATCTTAAACAATGCCAATCACGATGCTAGAGAGAGAATATAAGGCAAGTAGCATAAGATCTCACGCTGACAATTAAAAGCTCTGACTTTAATTGTTAGTAGTTAAGGTCAAAGCTCATTGGCTTGAACAAGTCAAAAGATCCCACTCAACTACAAAGCCTCCTAGTACTGCAAACCAGTATGAATTCAACTACTAACTGAAAGATTGCTAGTTCGAACCCACCCAGAGGCCCCTCAGAAGAAAGGCCTGGTGATGATTTGCTTCTGAAAGATCATAGCTTTGAAAACCCTACATAGGACAGTTCTACACTGCAACCTGTATGGCTGCCTTGAGTCAGGATCAACCTGATGGCAACTAGTAGAATTATCTTGGGATAGAAAAGTTACAAAAGATCACACTTAGCTCCCATGAGCCCAATCATTTTTCTAATTCTGTACCTTCAGTAGTGATATCGAAGTATACAGCTACAGATCTAGGTAATGTAGCAAAACTACTTTAAACAGCTTTTCAAACATTCTGTCTTTTCTGTAGTAATCTATGAATATCATATCTTAATAACAGTTTGGAATATCTATAGATACTAATCGCACTTAGGCAAACTAAACCACAGCAGTGACCTGAATTGTGTCAGTGAGCATTTTGTTGTTGTTGTTATTGTAGGTTGTTATTGCAACAAATCCATAAATAAAATTATAAAGAACAATGACAAGAAATTCATTTGTAGCAGTTATTTTTTTCAACTGTGACAATCCTTCTAGTTTAAAATGGGTGGTATGATTTTAATCCCTTATTAAAAGAGGCTCATATATTGTTTCAACTGTGTGTATGGCACATTTTTTTCATATAAGATTAGTAGAGTTAAGAAGATGAATGCAAATGAGAGCATAGCTCTACCACTTTTACATATTTCACATCTTGTTATAGCATAGATTTTTATTATTTTTCTGTATTTCTAGATAAGTAATTAATTCATTGAATATTCTAGGCATACTTTAGTCCATATGAACAAAAACAGCTATTGTTTTTACCATTCTCTGGCTTAAATTTAATCAGAACATAGTTATTAAATGATTTCATAAATATTGTTTCTTGTTGAGTTATAATTTACACACAAAACGGAAAAATCTCAATTGTTCCATGTGCTGAATTTTTACAATAGCATACACACCCAGATAAACTGTTATAAAAAACAGGATATAGAACATTTCCAACACCTCAAAACCTTCCTCTATGCCTGTTTCTAGTACTTTCTAAGTTTTCTACCTAGAGACCTTTCTTTAGACTACATCTAACTGTTGTTGTTTGTTGTGATGTGCCCTGGAGTTGGACCTGACTCATAGCGACCCCTCCTTGGGTTTCCGAGGCAGTATCACTACAGAAGTAGATTGCCCAACCTTCCTTCCAAGGAGTGTCTGGTGGGTTTGAACTGCCAGTCAAAATGCCTTAGGCGCTATGCAACCAGAGCTCCTACATCTAACTGGAATAATCATTTTGAGACTGGATTATGTTACTCAACATAATGTTGTGGATGCCATTGGATGTATCATTAGTTTGATTTTTTTTGCTCATTTGTCATACTATGAATATATCACAATGTATACATTTTTCTTATATTGGCTATTTGGATTACTTATAACTTGGAGTCTTTGGAAATTGTCTCAGAAAGTTATTGTGAAAACTAAAATATTTAATCCATTTAAATATTTAGTATAGCCTCTAACATTGGGAGCTCTGGTAGCATAGTGCCTAAGCACTTGACTGCTAACCAGAAGGCTGGTGGTTCAAACCCACCAGCCACTCCTCGGAAGGAAGGTTGGGCAATCTACTTCCGTAGTGATACCGCCTCGGAAACTCAAGGAGGGGTCACTATGAGTCGGGTCCCACTTGATGGCAAACAACAACAACTAACATTTAGAAAGCTTTTCATAAAAGCTGTTTTTTAAAGTGTGAAGTATTATATAAGTGGATATACATTCATACAAATAATTTGCTTCATCTATTTGTCAATAAAGAAAGAGCAACAAGTTATCTGGCTTCTTAAGGATCTCAAAGAATAAATAGAAAAAAAAAAAGCCACCTTAATTTACTTTCTTTCATTACTTGCTCGTGTTTATTTGAGTTAGAGAATTAGAACACTTTTCTTAGGCAAGACTGTTGTTAAGCTTGTCAGAATTATATGAATAATTGCTTCAAATCTGTACTTAAATTTGTCCACACAGAGAAAGATCTTGTCATTCTTGAATGCATACATTATAATTAGGTGAAATATACTATTTGTTTCTCATTTTGATTCATTGTAAGCACTCTTTTAATTTTGGCAGCTTTTCCCTATAATCAAAATTCTTGCCTTTTAACTCTTTTACTGAGAGAATTGACATGCCTTGTTCAGCCTCCTAAAACCAAACACTTGAAGCCAAAGAGAACAATTTGAAGCAATGTAACATCTAAAACATTAAAAATATATATGTAGAGAGAAGTCTCGAAGATTGAGAAAAAAGAGTTAAAGACAAAAAACACCCCTCTGTCTTATGAATGAAGAAAAAAAAAATAAAGGCAAATAAGGGAAACAGAGGGAATATTAAGGAATGGAGATCGAGAGACATTGTAAGAGAGAAGAAAGAAGAAAAAGGGAAGATAAAATATTATTTGATGTTATTTGTAACTCATGGATATTAATCGAATGACCTTAAAACAAAACTCAGCAATGATAGCCATTTGCTTTTAAATATGTGAGACTTGGAGCTCTACAGGACTGCCTTGTTCTGGGTCTCACTAGTTTTCTGCCCTATCATAGTCTTACCACTTTCCTTTTGCTCATTTTAGTGAAAATATTTGAGCTGTCCTTCTCTTGACACATTTCCACATACAGGTTCTGGTTTTCGCAAGTTTTGCTATAAATTGTTTTTTAATATTTTCCAAGTTTTGCAATAAAATTAAAAAGACAAAATATTTAACAAAATGTAAAATGCAATTTAGACCTTTGTATTACACAGACTATTTGGTATGCATCCAGTTCTCACATGCTCTATGTTGAGATTCTTTTCTGTTGTCTCTGAGCCATCAGTAGAGTTTAACACTGCAACTTTTTGTCACCTATCATGGTGGAGAATTTAGGGTTGAATCCCTGAGGATCTCTAAAGTACAAGACCAGCAGCAGCACGGCAAGTGATCTCAAGATGTCAAAAGAAGACTTGCATAAAAATGGACTAGAATAGAGAATGATACTATTTGAGGTGGATGAATTTATAGAAATATAAACTCAAAGGACATATTGCATTGGGCAAATCTGTTGCAAAATCTCTTTTTAAAGTATTCAAAAGCAAAGATGTCACTTTGAGGACTAGGTACACCTGGCCCACACCATGTTATTTTCAATTGCCTCATACTCATGCAAAAGCTGGACAACGAATAAGAAAGACCGAAGAAGAATTGATGCTTTTGAATTTGGTGTTGGCAAAGAATACTGAATGTATCATGGCCTGCCAGAAGAATGAACAAATCCATCTTGGAAGAAGTACAGCCAGAATGTTCCTTGGAAGCAAGGATGGTGAGACTTTGTCTCATGCACTTTGAACATGTTATCAGGAGGGACCAGTCACTGGAGAAGGGTGTCATGCTAAGTAAAGGAGAGAGGTAACAAAAAGGAAGACCTTCAAGGAGATGGACTGTGTGGTGAAGTGAATTACTTGGTATGTGTCTTCTAGCCATGGTCTTGGTGAATACCAGCAGATGACTGGGTGGAAATATGCAAATGTGGGGTGTTTGTGGCTCACCGGGGTGATTGGATAACTTGCTGATGTAAATGGCACATTTGTGGGAGTGGGACTGTGCAAATAAGTTGTATGGAACTCTAATGTGAGGATTGGTCAATTTACTATTCCACCAGGCTTAAAATGAGCCATCCCAGAGGCAGAAAGGGAGATCTCACTGCCATCAAGAAAGAGCAGCCAGGGGTGGAGTGCATATTTGGACCCAAGATCCCTGTGCTGTCCACCTCCTTGGCAGAGAGACTGGGCAGTAAAGGCAGCAGAGCTGAGAGAATGCCACTAGAGAGAGCGGCAAGCTTGCTGGCCCATGGAGTGAGAAAGTTGAGTACCTTCAGGCAGGAGTAGTGCTGGTGGAGCAGGTGCACCTATCAGCAGAGCTAAAAGAGCATTGTAACTAACACTTGCCCAAGAGGGGCAGAGGCCAGGCCCAGAGACAGATCCAGAGAGAGCATACCTGCAGGGTTGGCCAAGGGGAGGCTGTCCTGATGGAAGAATTGTATACTGAGTATTCCTGAATCTGAATTGTAATCTGTTGCTTACCTAATAAACCCCATAATCATGAATATTGCCTAAGAGTTCTGTGTGGCCATTGCAACAAATTATCGAACCCAGCAGAGAAGTAGTGCCCTGGGAGGGATGGCGTTGTGAGAATTGGTGAAAAAAAACCAAAAGGGTGGAGATCTCTCGCACCATTTTTGCAAATTGATTCAGTGAATATAACAATGAGCTCAAATATATCAATGATTGTGATGATGGCATAGGGCTGGGCAGAGTTTTGTTCTGTTGCACACAGAGTCATTATGAGTTGGAACCAACTCAACACCACCTAACAACAAAGCACTCCTAGAAATAAATGGGAAGGGAAAATTGTTAAAATCCTGGGAAAAGTATTTCCAAACTATAGTAATATCAGACATCAGGGGGAAGATGAGAACTAACTCATCTAATGCTCACATTATATTTGGCTATGTTCCTTTCTTACAGTATGACATTTAATCCAAAATTCTGTAAAATAATTAGGTTTATTATCTCTATTTTCTACATGACAATGCTTGTCCAAGGCCACGTATCTAGTAAATGACACTTCCAGGAGTAAACCTAGGTAGTTAACTTCCAGAGAATTAACTCTTAAATTTCTTGAGTTTGAAGATCATAGTATTCTGGCTCATTTGGCTTTTATTTTTTTTATTTTTTTTTATTAGGATTTGGGTGAAGATTTACAGAGTAAATTCACTTTTCATACAGCAGTTCACATATAC
>NW_006921840.1:364752-366011 GCF_000298275.1 Orycteropus afer afer | reverse complement strand
ACATCCCTTCCACGTGGATGACAGTGGTAGCCAGGCACCATCTAGTTCTTCAGGTCTCATAGTTGTATAGGTTGCAGATCAGATGGTGTACCAGTCACTAGGACTGATTGTTTCCATTAATTTTGATTTTCTTCTTTCTTCTTTGCTCTTGACGAGGAGAGACCCATCATTGCCTCTAGATGGCAGCTTGCTAGCTTTTAAGATCCCAGTCGCTACTCGCCAAAGTAGGAGGTGGAACGATGTTTTACATAGTATAGTAACAGTCGTCTTGAAGCAAAGTTCAGGCATATTCCAGAACAAAGCACCACAATAAGGTGTTGTAGAATACTCAGAAGACTATCCAAGTTGAATTTACAGAAAGATAGTTTCTTAAAACAGTCTGGTTAAAGTTGATTACCAGTTCTTCAGTGTAATGTAGACTAATTGTAAAAATGTCCTCAATTCTCCATTCCTCTTGGTTTCTACATCCTTTACAATATATATTTTTAAAGATCATGTCTGACCACCTAATATACAACTATTGGTCTCTAGTCACCTGGAGCAAAAGAGAAAGAAAGAAACAAAAGATTCAAAGAGGGAACTAGTCTACAGCACAACTAGTCTACCGGAAACACAGCCTTATCTACCCTGAGACAAGAACTTGATAGTGGTTGGCTATTTCTAATGACCATTCTAATCAGGGCCACAATAGATAGACCCTGATAGAATGGGAGAAAAATATGGAACAAGAACCTCAAATTGAAAAACAAAAAGAAAAAACCCTGAAATTCCAAGCCTACTGAACTGGTTAATACTGGAGGACTTCCTCAGACTAGTGTTATGAGATACTCTTTAAACCTTGAGCCACCAATCATAAAATAGGACAAGGACTTGAACAGACATTTCACCAAAGAGGACATTCAAACAGCCACCAAACACATGAAATAGTTGCTCTATGTCATTAACAATCAGAGAGATGCAAATTAAAACCATAATGAGATATCATTTCATGCCCACTAGGATAGCTAAGGTATATTTTAAAAAGAGACAGAAAATAACAAGTGTTGGCATATTGGAATTCATTCCTGGTGGGAATGCAAAATGGGAAAGCCATTGTGGAAAACACTGTAGCAGTTCCTCAAGAAACTGAAAATAGACCTACCATATGACCTAGCAATTCCACTCTTAGGTACATACCCAAAATATGTGAAAGCAGAGACTCAAATAGTGACGTGTACACAATATTCATTGCAGCACTATTCACAATAACTAAAAGGTGG
>NW_006921840.1:361755-364402 GCF_000298275.1 Orycteropus afer afer | reverse complement strand
CTGTGAATAGGTGGCACACCGGTAAAAAGTAGAATTGGCAAGAGTAGTGTGATAAATATATTTACAACAATGACTGAAAGAAAGAGTAGCTGCTGAGGCTGTTTATGTACAGCCAAACACCTCATGGAATTTGGGTCCTTGGTTTTGAAGGTTTAGTGTTATGGTTTCATGGGATATCCCAGTTAATAATACAAATAACGTGTTTAGTACTTCTACCTCCTAGTTCAATGCATGGTGTCTGGGGTCTTAAAAGCTTCAAACGGATAGAGAATGTGTGGCTAATTGTCTCCATGAAAAACTGCTTCTCTGCCGTGAGACCAGAACTATGTGGTACCTGACTTTCATAACTGAACGTTTTGATCAAAGATTCCTTTTAGGAACCTTGATCAAAAAGGGTGATATGCAGAACATAATTTTAAATTTTCATGGACTTGACTTTCTTGAGCCATAGAGAGTGGATGAAACCCTGAAACTATTGCCCTGAGGTAATCTTTAGACCTTAAGCCAAAAATATCCCCTGGTCATCTTAAAAGCAAACAAGTTTAGCATAAGTAGTCAGAAAAAAAAAAAAAAAGTCTGCCTTCAGCATTATATTCTTTTAAGAACAATATGGGATCATACTGACAAAGGCAACATGAAGGATTAGACAGGAACTTTAGGGGGCACTGAGTTTATGTTAATGAGGGAGGAACAACTCAGAATCCTTCACCAAAAATACAATAAAATAAAGAGGTGCTGTCTGTTATCTTACCCTTTCTATCTGGGTTGTCCTTGTTACTTAACTAATTGAATATAACTGAAGTGAAAGTATGCTATATCTAGTCTTGGATCTGAAAAGACTTTATGAGCTTCCATTCTCTCTCAGAAACCTGCCACCCACCATGAGAACAAGCTGTGGCTAGCCTGCTGGTGATATGTGAAAGATACATGGAGGGAACTTGAGAGGTCCCAGTTGAGTTCATCCTAGATCAGCAGAGCTGCTCAGCAGGCCTATAAATTTGAAAGCAAAAATAAATGTGTATTGTTTTTATACCACTAAGGTTTTGTATTTTTTGTTATATGAATTATTGTACCAAAGATAGCTGATAGATTATAGTAAGGAGAAACTGGAAATTGATATTAGAATCTGGTCTACATCTTTTGGATTCTGTGGCATAAAATGGTCTTGTAAATTATATGTAAGTTTGATTATAGACTGTGTTTTTGTTCTCAATAAGTTCGTTCATCACCTGTGTATATACTCTATTTGGCAAAATTGCATTTTTTTAAATGATAAAAGTAACAAATTCCATTGTAAAAATGAAACGTGTCCAATGCAGTTTATAGGAAAAGCCAAAAATCTCACTACTTACCTCTAGCTGTCACTGAGGAAACAAATGACAATATTTTGATATAAAGCTTTCCATAAAATTCTACAAGCTCATAAAATATATATAAACACTGCCACATATAAAGAGCATTTGCTGATGTATGATTTTGCAGACAACATTACTCTAGAGCAGGGTTTGGTAAACTTTTTCTCTAAAGGGCCAGGTAATAAATATTTTAGACTTTGCAGGCCACATGATCTTGGTCAAAACAACTCAACTCTGCCATTGTAGTATGAAAGTAGCATAGGCAGCAGGTAAAGGACAGGCGTGTTTGTGTTCCAGTAAAACTACAAAAACAAATGAGGGGTGGAGTTTGGCTCTGCTCAAGAAGCTTTTTTTTTTTTTTGCACTGTATACTTTGCTTGTATACTCAGTTGTGCCAAGAGATTTGGAAGACAGCTACCTGGCCAACTGACTGGAAGAGATCCATATTTGTACCCATTCCAAAGAAAGGTGATCCCACAGAATGTGGAAATTATCGAAAAGGATCATTAATACTGCATTACAAGTAAGATCTTACTGAAGATAATTCAAAAATGGTTGCAGCAGTATATTGACAGAGAGCTTTCAGAAATGCAAGCTGGATTCAGAAAAGGACGTGGAACAAGGGCTGTCATAGCTGTTGTCAGATGGATCTTGGCTCAAGGCAGGGAATACCAGAAAGATGTTTCCTTGTGTTTTATTGACTATGCAAAAGCATTTGATTGTGTGGATTATAATTAATTATGGATAACATTGCGAAGAATGGGAATTCCAGAACACTTGATTGTTCTCATCAGGAACCTGTATATATACCAGGAGGCTGTTGTTCAAACAGAACAGGGGGCCACTGCATGTTTTGAAATCAAGAAGGGAGTGCACCAGGATTGTATCCTTTCACCATACTTACTCAACTGGTATGCTGAGCACATAATCCAAGAAGCTGGATTATATGAAGAAGAACATCTCATCAGGATTGGAAGAAGACTCATTAACAACCTGCGATATGCAGACGACACAACTTTGCTTGCTGAAAGTGAGGATGACTTGAAGCACTTACTGATGAAGATTAAAGACTGCAGTATGGATTGCACCTCAATACGAAGAAAACAAAAATCTTCACAACTGGTCCAATAAACAGCTTCGTGGTAGATGGAGAAAAGATTGAAGTTGTCAAGGATTTCAAATTACTTGCTTCTCCAACTGCCAGTGGAAGCAGCAGTCAGGACGTTAGACAACATGTAGCATTGGGAAAGTCAACCACGAAGGAACTGTTTCAAGTGCTGAGGAGCAAGGAT
>NW_006921840.1:359902-361221 GCF_000298275.1 Orycteropus afer afer | reverse complement strand
TGTGGAGCTGGCGTGGGATCGGGCAGTATTTCATTCTGCTGTGCATGGGGTCACTATGAGTTGGAAATGACTCAACGGCACCTAACAACAACAACAACAATCAACACCAGTGGAAGCAGTAGTCAAGACATCAGATGACATATTGTATTGGGCATATCTGCTGCAAAAGACCTCTTTCAAGTGCTGAAGAGCAAATATGTTTCCTTGAAGACTGGGGTGCACCTAACCCAAGCCATGGTATCCAAGAAGCCATCAATCACCTGTTATGCATATGAGAGCTGGACAACGAATAAGGAAGACCAAAGAAGAGTCAATGTTTTTGAGTTGAGGTGTTGGAGAAGAATGCTAAGAGTACTGTGGTCTGCTAAAAGGACTAACAAATCTATCCTGGAAGAAGTGCAGACAGAACACTCCTTGGAAGTGAGAATGGCCAGACGTTGTCTCATCGTTGGTCATGTTGTCAGAAGGAACCATTCCCTGGAGAAGGATACCATGCTTCTATGGCACCTAACCACAACAACAACAACCTTGAGAGTCTCTCCAAGTCAACAATTAATTACTAATATTTAAAAAATAATTGTATAATATACCATAATATGATCTAGCAGCTTGTACTGCATCAATTTAGATGAAACTACATCTCCCAGAATTCCCTTCCCTGTATATTTTTAGGTTTGTCACAAGAGAATTTTGCATGGAAATTATGAGGTGGAAGTTAAGTAGAGTCTGTTTTTATGCTTGAAGTTTGCTACACAGAAGGCACGGGAATAACTTGTTCATGTTTTCACTCATTGATTGGCTCCCCTTAAATTGGCAGCTGGGACTTCAGTTCCTTTGGTTTTTATTGAAAACTCTTCCAGCTTCTATGCAGTTTTGGCCTGGTATGAGTGCAGCTTTGTTTGGTTAATGGCACTAGCATATCCTGCAGGTTATCCATGTTGTCAAGATTAGAGGCAGTGAGAGAAAGACATGGTTCCAATTTGTCTTTGTAGCTTCTTGTTTGTCCTTGTTTTCTCCTATTTTGTGTCTGTCTTCCCTTCCTGACTACAAGCTCTGCTGACTTCCATTCCAAACCATATCTAGGAATAATAGTCTTCCATAGCCTGCTTAACTATCTGTCATGACTGTGTGAAGTCTAAACCCTGTGATAAATTCCTTATTTTATATCACACATAGTGGTTTTGCTTTCTTAGGAAAAATTTTAACTGAGCTCTTCTACATTTGATGTAGTTTGGCAGTTATATAATGATGTAATCATCCCCATGATGTGATCAGTCAATCAGTTGTAAGGGGAGTTTCCTCAGGGGTGTGGCTTGCAT
>NW_006921840.1:356927-357711 GCF_000298275.1 Orycteropus afer afer | reverse complement strand
AGTATTTCATAGGTTTTGTCATTGTGAATAAGCTATTTTTCCATTTTAGTTTTCAACTGATTATTACTAATATGGACAAAGGCTAATTGTCCTGCATTTTAATGTTATAACCTGCCTAGTTAGTCACTTTTCTCATCTTTTTTACTATGTTCTCAGGTTTTCCTGATGAAAAATCAAATTATCTGCAAATAAACATAATTATGTCTCTTGTATTCCAATATTTATACAGAAAATTTAATTATATTTTTTACTGCATTTGTTGGAACTTTCAAATTAATATTGAATAATAGTGGTTATAGAGGGTATCTCTGTGTTGTTCTTGATTTTAGATGGAAATGATATAAGAATTTCAACTTTTAGAATAAAGTTTGCTTCAGTATTTTCTTTTTGTGATATGTAGCTTTTATAATTTTGCACATATTTCTTTTATTTCTACATAAGTTAAAATGTTTAGAAATAGCATGGATTTTGCCAAATGACTTTTTAGCATTTATTTATTTAAGAAAATTTTTTTGCTGCTATAATAAATTATATTTATGCAATTATTGATGGTTAAAATCCTTAACTTTTTTTCTTTATTGTGCTGCACTATTCTTTGACTGGTAACCAGAAGGCTGGCGGTTCAAACCCACCAGCCACTCCTCATAAGGCAGATTGGGCAATCTACTTCCATAGTGATACAGCCTTGGAAACCAAAGGAGGGGTCACTACGAGTCTGGTCCGATTTGAAGGCACATAACAACAGCAACAACAATATTTTCTTAATTTTTGTATCAATATTAAT
>NW_006921840.1:355361-356081 GCF_000298275.1 Orycteropus afer afer | reverse complement strand
CACATGGGATTACATAAAGGAGGAAGGCAAATGAGATTTCACTTGGACCTTGGATTATTATGTTTCTACTAATAACCTCCAACTTTTATAATTATTCTTTTCATATTATTTTTTTTTAAAAAAAAGACAACATCAGGGTAGTTAACAAAAATGTAGATTTTACCACCTAAAACTGTTCTGATGGATAGGTACAATTCAATCAGATACACACCTTACCTCTCTCCCAGCTCTTACTATCCAAACACTTTCAGAAATATTTATGCTGAAGGAATTGATCATTAAAATGTTTTAAATGTAAGAATGGAATTGATAACTAAGTGCCACGTCCGGCAAAACTGCACAGGTCACGAATGAAGTGACACAAAAGGATTAATAGTTTTCTTTTTTATTATTTAAAAGAAACGGGGGCCAGGCGGATGCCCTGCATGTTCTGTGAGAGCAACCCCTGAAGCCTTTGTTCTACTTTATTGATATGTTCGTACATGATGACATCATTAGTCTTGGAAGTCATACAATCAGCTTATTCTCTACAGAGCTAAAGTTTTACCCCTCTACGTGCTCAAGGACAACAGGTGGTCATTAAAAAAATCACAGAAATCTCCTCAGAAATAAGGAGTGTAAAACAATAAATGTTTACTAGGACACAGTGACCCAAAGTATATGGTAAAAGCACGGAGAATAGCAACTAAGTTTAATACTTTGATGTTTTGCCAATTAAGT
>NW_006921840.1:351660-353006 GCF_000298275.1 Orycteropus afer afer | reverse complement strand
CTAAGGCACTTGACTGCTAACCAGAAGGCTGGTGGTTCAAACCCACTAGCCACTCCTCGGAAGGAAGATGGGGCAATCTACTTCCGTAGTGATACTGCCACGGAAACCCAAGGAGGGGTCGCTATGAGTCGGGGCCGACTCGACGGCACATGACGACAACAACAAACAACAAGGCAAAGAAAAAATTCTATTGAAAAAACATAAAATAACAGGTAGTAATTTTACTTTATACTTACTCTTTTTTAGAAAACGATTCTTCATTTCAAAATGTTGTTGTTGTTATGGACCCGACTCATTTCAACATAGGAGAATTTAAACTTGCATGTACATTCATCAAAGCAACTTTGTTTTAAATCCTGCATGATTTTAACAGTGACTATGTAAGGGAGGGGAGCTCTGGTACTGTAATGTCTAAGGCACTAGACTGCTAACCAGAAGGCTGGCAGTTCAAACCCACCAGCCACTCCTCAGAAGGAAGGTTGAGCAATCTACTTCCATAGTGATACCACCTTGGAAACCGAAGGAAGGGTCGCTATCAGTCGGGTCCAACTCCATGGCACATAACAACAACAACGTGAGGTCGGTATTACTAACTGTATTTTACCATTGATGAACTGAAGCCTAGAAGACTCCTCTACTTTGCCCAAGTTCACACAAGTCAGCATCAGAATTAGGACTAGAAAAACCTATATACTTTATGTTTCATTAACAAACAATGACCACTAATCTCAGTGGCTTAGAGTTTCTGCCATCGTAGCACACCTTAAGGCTCTGCTCTGCCTTGTTATCAATGTTATCAGCTACTGTCTGGAATAACCAAATCAAATGCACTGCCATCATTTGACTCCAGCTCATAGCCACCCCCATTGGGTTTCTGAGATGGTAAATCTTTACAGAAGTAGATTGCCCCATTTTCCTTCCGTGTTATATAAGAGAGAATAAGATGAAGTATGTAGTGTCTGCGCAGTAATGACACACATTTTTTTTCCTACTCACATTCCATCAGCCAAAGCAAATCTCATGGCTACACTTGAGCTCAATGGAACAATGAAGAGCAGTACTCCCATGGGCCTTGAAAGACAGAGCACAAAATATATGGCATCAATCTATAGCCACCAGTATCTTGATAGATGATACAATGTTTGCTGCATTGACCAAAGTGCTTAACTCAGCCAGTTCACTTCATCATGTATTATTGACACATGGTCTAAGAGTCCCTTCAGGGTGTTCATGAAGTCCTGTCTTCTCCAACTACATAACTGTGAGGGGTTGAATTATCTTCATATATTTCAACCAAAATAACTTATCATAAGAGACTGAATACAGAAGCAGATGTCTTCTATTAA
>NW_006921840.1:347028-351382 GCF_000298275.1 Orycteropus afer afer | reverse complement strand
ACTGACAGGCTATTTCCCAAAAGAAGCCATTTTGTTAAGAAACAGCATGAGTATTTTGAGCTCAGTTCATCCTTTTGTAGGCTAATGGTTTAATATTTTACCTTACTCAGGAAATTTATATAAATTTTATCTCAGTGATTCAGCTTAGTGCTTTCTTGAAGCCAAAGGTAACTTACCTCAAATTAAAGCTCCAACCATTAAAGCTGTGGGACATTGAGAAAATTTCTTAACTTCTCTAAACTTCAATTTATTTATTTACAAAATAGGAATAATATATTACTAATATGATTACTAAGGAGCCCTGGTGGTGCAGTGGTTGAAAGCACTCGCTGCTGATTGAAAGGTTGGCGGTTCAAACCCACAAGCCGCTCTGCAAGAGAAAAATGTGGCAGTCTACTTCCATAAAGATTTACAGCCTTGAAAATCTCATGGGGCACTTCTACTCTGTCCTATAGGGTAGTTATGAGTTGTAATCAACTTGATGGCAAACCTGTTTGTTTTTTTTTTCAATATATTTACTAGGAGCCCTGGTGGCACAGTGGTTAAATATTAGGCTGCTAACTGAAATGTCAGCAGTTCAAACCCATCAGCTGCTCTGCAGGGAGGAAGATGTGGCAGTCTGCTTCCATAAAGATTACAGCTTTGGAAACCCAATAGGATACTTCTACTTTGCCCTACAGTATTGCTGAGTTGAAATTGACTCCATAGCAGTAGGTTTGGATTTTTGGAATATGCTTACTAAGGAGCCCTGGTAGTGCTGTGTTTAAGTACTTGGTTGCCAACCAAAAAGTTGGTGGTTCAAACCCACTAGCCGCTCCAAGGGACAAAAGACCTGACCATCTGTTCCCATAAATTTTACAGCCTAGGAAACCTTATGTGGGGAAGTTTTACTCTATCGTATAGGGTTGCTATGATTGGATTTGACTTGAGGACACACAACAGTATGGTTACTCTGAGGATGTGTGTATGCAAAATTAGTACATAATTCCTGTCAGGTAATATATGGTCAATAAAATTTTATTATAATAGGGATAATGAACAGGCAAGGAAGTATGTCTGGAAGCGATAGTCTCCCATTAAGTCAGAAGATGAGATAGTAGTAGTAAGAGAGTCTCTTGGTAACTGTTGAATCATGCATAGGTTGCCACCAACTTTGACTAAAGGTGGAGCTGTCTTGATTTTCTACTTTGCACATTTGACAAATAAACATGGCACTCAATCCTCTGGTTAAAAACTACTTTCCTAGTAAGTGTCACATTTCTTAACCAAATATCATGTAAATATTTTATTTCACGGACAAGAATCAACATAAATCCAATCCCTCATTTTCACCTGTTGGCTCTCAGCACTCATTCAGGTTCATTAATTCACTGGAATGACTCACAGCTCACAGAAAGAACTATGATTCCAGATTTTATTAGAGCAAAAAGTACAAAGCAAGGTCATCGTAAGGAAGAGATGCATAAGTGAGGTCTGGAAAGATTCCCAGTGGAGAGCTTTTATATCCTAAAGAGGGCATGTCACCCTCCCTTTGCCAACTGGGAAGCTCTGGGAGCCTCCTCCTTCAGAACTCGTATTAGTCTCAATCACTATGTAGTCATGACTGAGACCTCAGTGGATATGCACAATAGGTTCAATTGTGCCTCCTGAGGTTAGTTGATACAAGTGTTTTGAGGGTCTAGCTTTGCCCCATTCATTAGCACATATCCTTAGATGTGGTCCGGAGGTTTTGGATCATAAAAGTAGCTCAATTAATCAGGAAAACAAGGATTATCACTCAGTAACCAAGGACAAAGGCCAATTGTTTTGTTTTTTTGGGTTGTACAATTCATGACTGCACAGTTTTCATAAATGTTGTTCTTGCTTACCGATATATCTCGTTCTTCTTTTCATCAAGGCACATAGTAAGGCTGCATTAACTCAACTCCTGTAATGTTAGGCATGACCATATGCCTTGCTTGATTCAATAAATATAAGCATGGATAATGTACATCACTTTTGTATGGAAGAACTTAAGATCTAGTGCTCTACTCCTATTATATTTTTCATGCTGCACCAACCAAGGAGGTGGTATGTCTCAGATGATGAAAGTACAAAGTGTTAAATCCTCTGACATCTTGGACACTGAATACCTAAATAGAGGACAACCCACTGAAATTGAGCGGCTGTTGAAGTAGCATAACCTGTGTACCTTACCAACCCACAAACTAATTCCAGAAGAGGCACAAAGACAGGGATACTTATCATTGCAAGGGGCTAATATCAATTACCATAACTCTGAGCCACAAATAATGCACTCAGATTCTCACCCCAGATGGCTAATCTACTCAGTAGAATATTGACATTATAACCTTTTCCCATTGCAAACATCCTCTGAATTTAGTGAAGCTTTTCAATGTTTTAATTTTTCAATTACCTCTTATCTTTTCTAAAAGGTAATATTTTAAGTAAAACAGGCTAAATTAGCCCTTCTTACTTTTCTCTTCCAGTCTCAACAGGGCAATAAAATACGTAGTTGAAATTCATTCTCATGCTTAGAAAGATTAGTGGATAATAGAATCAAAATAAGGAGCATTTCAACATTAATATACCAAGAGTTGTAGTTAAAAATGTACCACCTTATGAGCTAGTGGGCATAATATTCAGCCAGATAGGTCTGGGAGAATTGTATAATACTTGGAAAGACATGTGAGCTAAAGTGGATTAAGAACTCATTTTCTTCCACCATCTGGTACATTCACTTTTATTGTGGAAAATGATCTACTCAGCTGTACTGTTCAGCACAATCCTTTTAAACTTTTCCTTCCATGAATGCTTACAAATCTCTGATTTACCTGATGTATTAATATATGATGGTGGTAATGTAAAGTTTTTCCATTAGAAAAATTTGATTAGGGAAGACATTAAGGTGTGTGATTTGACTGACAAGAAATATGGCAGCTTTTCTTAACATTATGTAGAAGAAGAATGTATACATCCTGAGAACCTGGCACCAAGGATGTCTGGTTATTTACATGTTGAAGAGCCTTGGCTGAGAGCTTCAAATACCTATAACAGAAAGGGAAAAAAAAGAAAGGCGCTACATACATTGAGGGATGGGAAAATGTTTAGGGAACAAAGCAGAAAGGCAGGAGAGAAGTAGATTCTGGTACTAGAAAAAAGTGGGTTTGTTTGATACTTCAGAAAAATCTCAATATCATATTCGTGCACACCTACATTTTAGTTTCTATTGCTTGGTAATTGAAGGTCTGGGTTAATATAAGTCACTGGCAGCTTTGTTTTCCAATTATACATTTCTCAGTTTTCACTTTTTTAGAACAGGTAAAATATTCCTAGCATAGCTTCTTTTTTTTTTTTTTTTTTTTCATTTAATGTGAAGCTGACTGTTGGTGGTGAAAACCATATAATTGTTCTAAATAAACTCACTTTAAATTTATAATCAAAAGTTTTTAACGGGTATAGAATATTTCCAGAAAATTTCCTTGTATTTTCCTTATTTATTCATTTTTCCACTGTCCAAGGTGACACTTTTCACCCTCTATCTCTTCAAATCACCATCCCACCTTAGCTAATGACCTCAGTGCATGCTTTATAATGAAAAGATGCAATTAGAGAACTACTTGATTTTGTTGCATAAATCCCACCAACCTACTGGTATCTATACTCATATAGTCTCATTTCTTTCCTTTTATGGTGGAAGAAGGATGTCTTCTATTTAAGGCCAAAAGCTCTGCTTGATCCCATCCTTTGTTGCATACTCAGTGCCTGGATCCTTGTATGTTCAGCTATCTAATGGACATCTCCATATGGATGTCTGATAGGTATCTTAAACCTATCAAGCAATCTGTGGTAGTTAAGGTAGTGTTAACTTGGTTGGGCCCAGTTAAATGGCTGGGCAACTGGTGGTAGTTATTCCCCATGATGAGACTGGAAATCAACTCCATGGTGAAATCTACCACAAGCAGCTGAGTAGCTGCCTTAGGGATGTGCTTCCTATATATAAGAAGCAGCTTTGGGGATGGTCTCTAGTTTATGGTACACTTGAACCCTGCGTGTAGCTGAGTCGTTGTTCAGCAGCCTGCCATGCTCTGCAGATTTTGGGACTGTCAATGGACTTGAATTAGTGGCCTGCTGTGTTGTTTGGTAACATTGGAATTGTGCCTTTTTACTTGTCAGCCTCAGCTGCCAGCAGCTGTCTGAGTGAAGAAAAGCCTCTAGCTTCAGTGGGCTGGGAGCAGGAGGTAGAGCTGAAGCCCAAGGTTGAGGGGCTTTCACCCAGGCCCTGTAGCCTGGCACTTTGAACTTGGACTTAAAGCCTCCAAAGTTTAAGAGAATAAACTCCTGTTTGCTAAAG
>NW_006921840.1:341674-345303 GCF_000298275.1 Orycteropus afer afer | reverse complement strand
CAATGATTACGTAAGTATAATTTGGCAAATGTAGATAATTTCTAGGTAATATTTCTCAGAGATCATTCCATTATAGATGGACTTGGGTATCACTTGATTAAGTGCTTGATGGCTTTATAAAGTATGCATAATTTATTGGTAAAGATTCATAAAAAGAATTATCTTGATATAGACTTCTTTTATAACTCTAACTTTCCTCGCATCAAGGGCTTGGTAACACTTTATTTTAGAAGTACATTACTAGACTTATGATCATCATACCTGAAATATTGAAATAGATATTTCTCTTCTTATTTTAAGGAGCTGTGGTGGCATAGTGCCTAAGGCATTTGACTGCTAACCAGAATGCTGGCGGTTCAAACCCACCAGCCACTCCTCGGAAGGAAGACGAGGGAATCTACTTCTGTGGTGATACTGCCTCAGAAACCCAAGGAGGGGTCACTATGAGTCGGATCTGACTCGATTGCAGTGAGCTTGGCTATTTTTTAATTCTTATTCTTATTTGCTCCTTTCTGTAAGTCAAACAATTTCCAGAATTTCATGTGAAATTCTTGTTGTTGTTGTTATGTGCCGCCCAGTTGGACCCAACTCATAGCAACCCCTCCTTGGGTTTCCAAGGTGGTATCACTATGGAAGTAGATCTCCCAACCTTCTTTCCGAGGAGTGGCTGGTGGGTTGTGAAATCCGTAGTAGAAAAAAATCAAACTTATCTTTTAGGCTGGTTAACTGATTGTGCTGATTTCTTTAATTTGCCTAAGACTATTATTAAGACCTGTACACAAATAATTTAAACTGAAAACTATGTGATGATATCAACTTTTAACAAATCCTACCTAACCTATTTCACACATACAAAGCCTGTAACTCCTATGTTCACTATCTTCAATAACAAAATGACAACAATCAAATGTCATCCTCTGCCTCCACATGCCAGTTAATCCTATTTTATGACTCAGGTTAGGATGTCATATCCTGTGTGTGTCTTCCTTGAACCCTCAACATTGGGGTAAAATATTTCTCTAATATACTCACATGTCTTTATATGTATACTTTCACGAAGGTATCTATCATATGTATCAGAAATATCTGTTTTTACTTTTTTAAGAGCAGAGGCAGAGTTTTATTCATATTGTTATCACCTAACATCATGTCCTAAGCCTAATAGATTATCAATGAACCTCATCATATTGAAATAATATTTTTGCTATGTGCTAAGATTAGATTATAACTGCTCCAATCATATTATTTCACACTTACAACCTATCACCCATGTGGAGTATTTAACTCATGACCTTTTTCAGTGCCATATTCTCTTATCAAAGGAGCTAACCTTCCTCAGACATACTATCTGCTTGCAAATCATATAATCACGTTAATCACCACAGTGCTACACCAGCATGGCTATTCAAAGCCACGTTCCCATTATTTACTTATATGGTTATTTACCCCTCATTAATGTACCAACAAGAGCTCTGGTGGACCAGTGGTTGGTGGTTTGAACCCACCAGGTGCTACACTGTAGAAAGATGTGGTAGTTTGCTTCTGTAAAGATTTACAACTTTGGAAATCCTACAGGGCAGTTCGACCCTGTCCTATAGGGTTGCTATGAATCAAAATCAAGTCAAACACAGTGGGTGGGTTTTATTCCACCAACATCAAGGCATCTATCTTTGTTATTTTGTACTTACCTGCCCTCACGTCCTGTGACCTCATTAGTTAGGCTGATAGATGGACTGTTAAAGCTGTTTTTAACTTCCATGAAACCATTATAGAGAGGACAGTACGACATGGAAGATTACATTATTCAAAGAAGCAAGTTGTGCTCAGAGATAATATTTTGCCTTCCAGTAAACACATTGCTCTAGCCTGCTTTCTTCAATAGCTATGGTTTCAAACTGTATTCTATAGAACTTTAGGGTACTTTGCAAAACTTAATTTGAATTTCTTTTATATAAGTGTTTCTTGAAAATCTTTCATAAAAATTGATGTGCTCAAATACATATTAAATATTAGCATGTTAATGCCCAAACATACATTGCCTCATTTTTGTACAGATTTCAGAAAAAGAATGCTTTCCCTAATCTCTCTGCATAGACTTTAGTTTCTTATAAGTAGGAACTTGCAGTTACACAATTATGTATCATTATTATTCAAAACTGTGCATGTCCACCCATGAAAAATTGTACAAGCAAGTGCAATTCTACAACACATATGCTGTGTTCAATGAAAATACCCATTCTCCTCAAGTTCTAAAATGATTAATTACATCACATCATTATACAGATTCTCAATTGTCATCATGCAATTGATTCTAATTCCTTGAGCAGGTGCTAAGCAGATGCACCTGAGTAGAACCTGAAACATAAGAGTTTTGTTGCTAACTTGGAAAATTACTCTTTGGAGTCAATGTGACTAGTAAATAGTATCTAATTTAGTGTTTCGCCTCTAGTTGGTACTGGATAAATGGTTTTCTACTATTCTGGAGAAGACTTGCTTGTACTCATATGGAACTTGTGCACGGATCAAGAAGTAGTTGTTTGAACAGAACAAGGGGATATACTACATGGTTTAAAATTGGAAAAGATATGCAGCACGTTTGTATCCTTTGACCTCAACTTATTTAATGTGTATGCTTAACACATAATTTGAGAAGCTGAGCATCTTGAAGACAAATGTGATGGCAGGATAGGAGGAAGACTCATTAACAGTCTGTGATATGAAGATGACACAGTTTGGCTTGTGAAAAATGAAGATGACTTTTAGCACTTATTGATGAAGGTAAAAGACTACAGCCTTCCATATGGATTACACCTCAATATAAAGAAAACAAGAATCCACAAAACTGGATCAATAAGCAACATCATGATAAATGGAGAAAAGATTGAAGTTGTCAAAGCTTTAATTTTACTTGAATCCACAATCAACTCCCATGGAAGCAGCAGTCACGAAATCAAACAACATAATACGTTGGGCTAATCTTCTGCAAAGACCTCTCTAAAGTGTTGTAAAGCAAAGATGACACTTTTGATGATTAAGGTGCACATGACCCAAGGTATGATCTTTTTCAGTTGCCTCATGTACATGTGAAACACAGACATTGTAAAAAAGATTGACACATTTGAGTTGTGGTGTTGGTGAAGAATATTGAATATTCCATGAACTGCCAGAAAAATGAACAAATCCACCTTGTAGGAAACGCAGGCAGAATGCTCCTTAGAAGTAAGGATGGCAAAACTTCATCTTCCTCACTTCGGACACATCTCGGGAAAGATCAGTTGCCAGACAAGGATATCACATAGAAAGTCAGTGAAAATAAGAGAAACCTTCCATGAGATGGATTGACGTGGTGGCTACAATGATGGGCTCAGCATTAGCAGAGATTGTGAGGATGGCATGGGACTGGGAAATGTTTTATTCTGTTATACCTAAGATTGTCATGGGTTGAAGTTGGCTTGACATCAATTAACAACAACAATATTATATTTAAATTTGGATGTTTTATGGAGGGTGGGAAGCAAGCAGAATATAAAACTCTATTATTCATTTATATCAGCTTAGGTTAAGGAGCTCTGATGGTGCAGTGGTTAAAGCATTTAGCTACTAACCAGAAGGTTGGCAATTCAAACCCA
>NW_006921840.1:336452-340679 GCF_000298275.1 Orycteropus afer afer | reverse complement strand
GGACTTCTAAAAGAACTAACAAATCTGTCCTGGAAGAAGTGCAGCCAGAATGCTCTTTGGAAGCAAGAATGGCCAGACTTTGTCTCACCTACTTTGATCATGCTGTCCAGAAGGGACCATTCTCTGGAGAAGGATGTCATGCTTGGTTAAGTGGAAGGTTAACGAAAGAGGAGAGGGCCCTTGACAAGATGGATTGACATGGTGGCTGCAGTGATGGGCTCAGGTATAGTAGAGATCATGAGGCTGGCACTGGACTAGGCAGTGTTTTGTTCTGTTGTACATAAGGTTGATATGAGTCTGAGACAACTCGATGGCACATAACAACAACAACAAATAAAGATGCAATGAGTCGGAATCAACTTGATGTTAGTGCATTTGGTTTTGGGTTAAGTTACAGTTGAGGTATCCCAGAGCTAGCTGTCTTGAATCCACATCTCTTGCCAATACTATCTATTGTTAATCATGAGCTTATAAACTTCTCTTGATCATGTTTAGTTGTCTGAAGACACATATGACAATAGAAGAAACATAAAATTTTCTAGCAGTACTGAGTTTACTTTGGAATATAAGATAAATGTGCATTTTGCCTCGTCTGATGCAGAGACTGTTTGCTAGTAAGGCTTTTAATGCCACGCTTTGTATAATAAAAGTATAAGAACAGATATAGTGGTGTTATTGTCTCCAGATACTGCAGCTTGGGGGGTGGGGTGTGATTTGGCAAAATTTACAGAACAAATTCATTTTCCATACAGCAGTTCATACATATTTTGTTTCATAATATTCATTGCAATCCCCTTAAAAGAACAGCTCTCTTCCCACTTCCTCCCTGTAGTTACCTTTTCCCTGTGTCTTCCTTTCCTATGCATTCCTGCCCTCTGAGCTATCTCCCTGTGCAAATACTGCCTTTCTGATCTCCCATGATTGATTGTTCTAAGGAGTGTACCTGCCTGGTGTAAATATTTACCTTAGTCCTTGTTTATTGTTTGACTGGAAGCCACCAGAGTGAGTTCAATTCCAGGTCTTGAAGGGTAAGCAGGGACCCTAGTCTTGGGGGTTTCACCAGTCTCTATCAGACCAGTAAACCTGGTCTTTTTTATGATTTTGAGTTTTGTTCCACATTTTTCTCCCACTCTACCCAGGATCTCCTGCACCGATCCCTTTCCGAGTGGTTGACAGTGGTAGCTGAGCACCATCTAATTCTTCTGGTCTCATGGTCTATAGGCTGAGGTTCCCATGGTCCACTAGTCCCTTGACCTAATTGTGTCCATGTATCTTTGGTATTCATTCTTCTTTGCTCTGGATAAGGAGAGAGATCAAATGTTGCATTTAGATGACCACTTGCAAGTTTTTAAGATCCCAGTCACTACTCACCAAAGATGTAGAACAATGTTTTTGTGTAGTATGTTATGCCAATTGAGCTTGATGTCCCCTAAGACCATGATCCCAAGGCCACAGATCCAATAACTCACTCCCTCAGAGTGATGGGCTCTGGCCAAGAAGTTATAACTTTGCCCCCTGTCAATTCTAATTATATGGACATTCTTACAGCACATACAAATACATATGTAGAAATATTGTCTGCCAACATTATATATGGTCATGGGTATATTCCCTTTTGCCTAGACATAGCCTGATCATTTATTCCATTTACCTATGTATCTAGCTATAGGTTAATGTTTGCTATTACTGATAATGCAGTATTGTATATATGAAAGTGTTTACCTTTGTTCTCTGCACCTCTTATGCACCTCTCTGTGTCTTCCTTTTCCTTGGTGTTACTGTGTTGATCACTTGCTTTTGGTATATTGCCTTTCCCATCACCAAAATCAATACTTTTACTTATCTAGCAATTTTTTCTCCCTTTCTCTCCCATCCCTGGTAACCAACAAAATTTCCTTCCATATATAAACCTTTCCTTGACTTTTTACAATAGTGGACTAGTACAATATTTGTTCTTCTGTGATTGATTGACTTATTTCACTCAGCATAATGTCCTCCAGGTTTTTCCATGTTATGTGCTGTTTTGCTGATTCTACATTATTCTTTAGTGTTGCATAGTATTCAGTTATGTGTACATGCAATAATTTGATTATCCATTCCTGTGTTGATAGGCACTTAGTTTGTTTCCATCTTTGCTATTATGAATAGTGCTGTGATGAACATGGGTGTACATACATCTATTCATGTTCTGGTTCTCACTTCTTTAGGATATATATCTAGTAATAGGATTGCTGTATCAAATGGTATTCCTATTTCCAACTTTTTAAGAAATCGCCATAACAATTTCAACAGTGGTTGTATAATTTTACAGTCCCATCATCAGTGTATGAGAGTCTCAATCTCTCCACATTCTCAGCAGCATTTGTAATTTTCTGTCTTGTTGAACTTTGCTATTAGTGCTGCGCTGAGATGGTATCTTATTTTGATTTGCATCTCTCTAATGGATAGTGCCTAAGGCACTTGACTGCTAACCAGAAGGTTGGTGGTTCAAACCCACCAGCCGCTCCTCAGAAGGAAGATTGGGCAATCTACTTCCATAGAGATACCACTGCAGAAACCCTTGGAGGGGTTACTATGAGTTGGAGATGACACAATGGCACATAACAACAACAATGACTAGTGATTGTGAACATTTCTTCATGTGTTTGTTGGCTGCCTGAATATCTTCTTTGGTGAAATGTCTTTTCATGTCTTCTGCCCATTTTTTTTTTTTTTTTAAATTGGATTGTTTGTCTTTTTGTCCTTGAGGTTTTGGAGCTGTCTATAAATTTTAAAGGTACGTCCCTCGTCAGGTATGCCATTACTGAATATTTTTTCTCCATTATGTAGGTTCTCTTTTTAATCTTTTGGAAAAGTCATTTGAGCACACTAGAATTTAATTGTTAGAAGGTCCTAATCATCTAATTTATCTTCTGTTGTTTGTGCATTTTGGGTTATGCTTCATAGTCTATTTATGCTATAAATTAAAGCTGCTAAGTTTTCTTTGATGAACTTTGTAGTTTTAGGTTTCACATTTAAGTCTTTGATCCATCTGGAATTATTTTTTATATAGGGTGTGAGGTATGGATCTTGTTTCATTTTTCTGCAAATGGATCTCCAGTTTTTCCAGCACCATTTGGTAAAGACACTCTCTCTTCCCCGTTGAATGAATTTCAGCCCTTTGTTAAAGATCAGCTGACGATAGGTGGATGAATATATTTCTGGATTCTCAATTCTATTCCATTGGTCTACATGTTTGTGATTGTACCAGTACCAGGCTGTTTTGACTACTGTGGCTGTATGGTAGATTTTGAGATCCAGCAGTGTGAGACTTCCTACTTTGTTTTTCTTCTCCAATAGTGCTTTGCTTATCTGAGATCTCTTTCCTTTCCATATAAAATTAGTGATTGTTTTTTCCATGTCCTTAAAGAATGTTGATGGAATCTGGATCAGGATTGCATTGAACATATAGATTGCTTTGGGTAATAATGACATTTTCACAGTGTTCAGTCTTCCTATCATGAGCATGGTATGTTCTTCCATTTATGTACATATAATTTCTTGAAGTAATGTTTTATAGTTTTCTTTGTATAGGTTTTTTGTGTTCTTGATAAGATTTATTCCCAAGTATTTTATCTTTTTGGTAGCTATGGTAAATGGTATTAATTTCCTTATTTTCTTTTCAGAGATCTCTTTTCTAATGTAGAGGAATCCAACTGATTTTTGTATGTGGATCTTGTATCCTGCGACTATCCTATATCTTTCAATTAGTTCCAGTAGTTTTCTTGCTGAGTGTCTTGGGTTTTCTGTATATAGGATCATGTCATCTGCAAATGGAGATAGTTTTACTTCTTCCTTAGCAATCTGGATGCCTTTGATTTCCCTTTATTGCCTTATTGCCCTGACTAGTACTTCCAATACAATGTTGAATAGAAGTGGTGATAGAGGGCATCCTTGTCGGGTTCCTGTTCACAAGGGGAATGGTTTCAGTCTCTCTCCATTGAGAATAAGGTTGGCTGTTGGTTTTGGGTATATGCCCTTTATTATGTTGAGGAATGTCCCTTCAATTCCTATTTTACTGAGAGTTTTGATCAGGAATGGGTGTTGGATTTTATCAGATGCATTTTCTGCATCAACTGATATGATCATGTGGTTATTTTCCTTTATTTCACTTTTCCGATGGATTACATTCATTGTTTTCCTAATGTTAAACCATCCTTGCATACTTGGTATGAATCCCATTTGGTC
>NW_006921840.1:329653-336352 GCF_000298275.1 Orycteropus afer afer | reverse complement strand
TATATATGTATGTATGTATGTATATGTATATGTTGTTGGAGTCTACTGGCTAGGATTTTGTTGAAGATTTTTGCATCTATATTCATGAGGGATATTGATCTATAGTTTTCCTTTTAGTGGTGTCTTTGCCTGGTATTGGTATCAAGGTAATGCTTGCTTCATAAAATGAATTTAGGAAGATTCCATCTTTTTCTATATCCTGGAATAATTTGAATGGGATTGGTATCAGCTCTTTGAATGTGTGGTGGAATTTTCCAGTGAAACTACCATCTGGGCCAGGACTTTTTTTTTAATGACTTTTTCAATTTCTTCTTTTGTGATGGGTTTGTTCAAATTTTCTACCTCAGTCTGTGATAGTTTAGAGCTACTGTAGCTTTTAATAATGAATTTCTTGACTATTAAGAGTTCTTGTGTAAATGTATAAAAATTTTTAAAAATTATATACAATATTGGTTAAAACTTAAAATATGTACATATGTTAAAATGTGTGTAGAACATGATGATTGCATAACTTTAATGTACATTGATATTTCCTAATGATTGGGCAAAGATAGCATTAAATAAACATTGACAATTCTTTGGGTTTTGAAAATAAGCACAAATGAGACTTTGTTTTGAGGAATAATTTTCACTCTATTTTGGAAAAGAAATGAAGATGTGAAAGTTTCTTCCATATTTCATCATCAAGAGGACAGAGTTTCCTTGATCTTCTTTATCTGTTGTTGTTGTTGTGAGCCATTCAGTTGATTGTGACTCATAACAACCCCATGTGTTACAAAGTACAAATGCTCTGTGGGGTTCTCTTGGCTATAATCTTCACAGAAACAGATTTTCCGGTCTTTCTCCCACTGAGCCATTTGGTGGGTGTAAACCACCAAACTTTCTATTAGCAGCCAAATGCTTAACTGTTGCATTACCAGGGCTGCTTTCTTTTTCTATGAACATGGTTTTAAATATTATCAAATGAGAGTAGTATGAATCTAGGATTGGGAAGGGGAGCAGTGATCCCCTTCTTTTTGAGACATAAAGATAATCCTGCTGGTTGTAAGTATAATTCCTCTGAGTTACATGACAATTAGGGCTACTTTATTGGATTTTGATGTAACATTCTTTAGGCTTATTATGAATTAGACAAAGAGTATACCCACTTTTTAATTAAAATGAATAAAAACTTCAATTTGCCAAAGAAATGAATTTCAATAGTAAGTGAATTGTTTACAACTAACCACAATGGCTGTTTTCCCTTGAAGCATGATTTGCAGATAGTCAAAAAATAATATTTAAAGAAAGTTTGGAAGCATTAAGTTTGGCAGGATGTGGCTTCACAGATCCCTTCCCCTCACTTTTGTTTTTAGTTCTAAGAAAGCTAATCCCTGGTCATTCAATTAATCATACTCAATAGTGCACATATGCTGGTATCCATCTGCTTAAAACTGTCATCAAGTGACACTATCTTGTAACTAGATTTCAAAATTATTTGGCATGCCTATGGCATAGTCTACCTTCTGTTTCAGGCTATAAAATAGATGCTTCAATTTTTTTTCCTTTTTCTTTTTTTGTAACAGCTTGTATTACTAATGTACCAGTCAAATTTTATTGAAATATGCAACTTCTTTGACCATTTGGTATTTACTAGGATTAAACTTTCTCAAAGGACACAGGGGTCAGAGAATCTCAGTGTCAATTTTTCACCCTTGTAACAATAACAGAATAAAAATTAATGTGCTTTTCTTAACTCCCAGCCTCTGTGATTTTATAGTCTATAAAAATTTGTCCTGTTTAGTCTAATGTGTCACTATCATTCCTGAAATGAGTATAACCTGTATAATACATCACAGAGTTGTATTTACACAAATCAGACAGTTGTAAAACATTATACTCATGACAATGATTATATCAACTGCTGGTGGAGACAGATGCTTCTTCTGATGATTCAAAATGGTGTGGCTTTTCTTCATAGAATTTATTGAAGTCTATAATTTTACATATATTCTTAGCTTATTTGAACAATGTATTTCTCCCTCACTTGACAGTAAGCTTTACGAAGGCAAGGATTCACTGTCATTTCGAGTTCTATTGCCAGCCCCTGGCCCTGTTTAAGCACTAGAGTTTAGTGCTTAATATACTTTTGCTGCTTAAAGAAACCTGACAAGATAAAATTGATGTTTTACTTTTGAATTTCTCATATACACAATTGATAAGATTATGTAGTGTTTCTTCTTTCTTTTCCCCACTCCAAGGCTGTTCCAAGTACTAAGATTCCTCAGTAGTCACTACAAAGTACAGGTAAAGCAATGTATCTGTACCATTATTTTATTCACTGTCAGGATGGTCATACCCATGATACCTTCCTTACCTTGAGAGACCAAGCCATTCCACTTTTTCATCTCTAACATTTAATGTCACTTCCATTAATTGTTTGGCCACTACAAGAAATTGTTCTACATACCCTCCAAATATTACCTCCTGCTCCCTATCTTGAAACCATCAAAAAAGACACAAGCAAAATATACCTGTGCCAAGGAGAGTATAAGCAACATTTTGTTTCTTGACAGTAAAATAAACCATGTTAAAAATAATATCCTAAAATAACAAGAAAATATAAGCCCACAGTTTACCACACATTAATAGGTGACTGAAAATGAAAAAGAAAGAGAATTTATTCACCTTATTAAATATATGGAACCAGAAAGAACCTGTATATGTTTTAGGAACATAAGGTAAAGCTCTGAAAGTTCTTGGAATATTGAAAGTATCAGCCAAATCAAGTTTAAATAAACTGCTTGAATATGATTTCACCGAAACAACAACAACAAAAAATAATAATAATCAAACTCACTGCCGTCAAGTCAGGTCAGACTCATAGCGACTACTCTGTGGGTTTCCAAGGTGGTATCACTACAGAAATAGATTGCCCAATCCTCCTTCTGAGGAGTGGCTGGTGGGTTTGAACCACCAGCCTTCTGGTTAGCAGTCAAATGCCTTAGGCACTATGCTACCAGAGCTCCAAAGGTATGGATAATTAAAATATTGTACAGAAAATAATGAGAAGTATACAGAATAATTAGATTAACAATAAAAGAGAGCAAGCCTGAATTATGTGATGGAAAATGGTCACCACTTTCTTAGTATTATTAGTATAATAATGACTGTCTATGGATTTTATATTCTGTTAATGATGACTATTATGTTATATACAATCAATACAATATAAAATTACCCATCGTTATAATTTTAATTAACTTTATTGAGGAATAATTTACATAGTACAAAAATCATTCATTTTTAGTGTACAAGTCAATGTGTAGCCACTATAACCACCATAACCGTCAAGATATAAAACATTTCCATCTCCCCTACAATTTCTCTCCTCACTAATACCTCCACCAGAACTTCTATAAAAGCAACAGGCAGATTAGGGGGGAAAATTGCAACTGAAATTTTTATACATATAGACATGATGTCAAAATGTAATGAATTGATTAAATAATAAGTTAGAGTGAGAGAAATAATTCATTAAAAGATAGTTTGGGAAGTATTTAATAATAATAATAAAGTAACACAGGTGGTAATTATGAGAGGCTGAAACCAGTTGCCAGTGGATCCCTTTGGACTCATGGCATCCCCACGTATGCATAGTAGAACTGGGTTCCATAACGTTTTCAAGGGCTGTGATCTTTCAAAAGTAGATCACTAGGCCTTTCTTCTGAGGTATCTAGAATATTGTAGTGTCTGAGAGAAATAAAGAGATGTCTTTCCTCTTGATACAAAAGGAATACCATAAGTCAGAATAATAATGTTTTTACCAGAGCCTAATCTCAAGGCTAATGTGAAATGTCCTTAAAGTCCAGGCACAAACAATGAATCTGGTGGAGGACTTATTTTAAACATTATATTATCTGAGGAAATTACACATTGTTTCTATGAGAGAAATACACTACAGAGTACAAATGTTGTAGTTGTTATGTGCCTTGGAGTCGGACCCAACTCACAGCAACCCGTCCTTGGGTTTCCGAGGCGGTATCACTATGGAAGTAGATTGCCCAACCTTCTTTCTGAGGAGTGGCTGGTAGGTTTGAACCACCAATAGTAGGCATACAATTGCAATTTCAGAACACAAACTTTCATTTCAATTGCATGCCACATGCTCTATGTGTTTGCACCTTCGTTAGTGAAAAAATTTTTTTTTCTCCTACACACTTTTTCATCCACATTATTTAACAATTTTATCTTTTTAATGGAACACAAACAGTAAACATATTCTTTATGCTATGCTATGTATGTTTCTTTAACAATTACCTTGTATTATTCAAAAACAAACACATAAATTCCATAATTATTCTAGTCTATCAATTAATGTTTAAATATTTGTTGTTGTTGTTGTTGTTATTGTTGTTAAGTGCCGTCGAGTCGGCCCCGACTCATAGCGACCCCTCCTTGGGTTTCCGAGGCAGTATCACTACGGAAGTAGGATTGCCCAACCTTCCTTCCGAGGAGTGGCTGGTGGGTTTGAACCGTCAGCCATCTGGTTAGCAGGCAAGTGTCTTAGCCACTATGCTGGAGGAGGAAGAATAGATTATTAATTTTTAGAAAAACATGGAAGGGGAAATGAAGAAATCTATTTTCCATTTTTGAATATTTTTTTAAATCTTTGAATAAGGGCTCAAGAGAGCAATAGTAGTTATCATAAAGAAGTTTAAATTTGATTGGAAATATTGCTTATTTCAGGATATTTGAATAGTAATTATTTCATTTTAGTATTCTCTATCCAAAATAAAGCCTTCTTTTCAGTGTTGAGAATTGTTCCTTTACTCTGATCAATTTAATTTGCCTTCAATTGGATTCAATTATGATTTTATCTAACTCATCCCTCTAGGATTTAAAAATATGCTCTTGAAATTCTTTAGTTTATTGAACTTCCAATTCATATTTTGGTTACCAAGATACACAAAGCACTTTGAATACAACTAATTTTAAAATTTAGAGTTCACAAAATATATTAAAATCTTAACAAGAGTGTTTAAGAAATAGGCAGTTCTATTGTTTAATAGGCAGTTCTATTGTTTAAATGCTCTGCATAAGTGAAAATTAGGCAAAAAAGCACTTTGTTTTACCTTTTGTTATTTGTAAGTTTTTAAAAATGTCTGTGTACTTTATTATTATTATTATTACTATTTACCATTTATTGTAAAGTGAACTTAATCGAATGCCTTTTTTAAAACCCTACTGTGCTTTAGGGTCATCTCTCAGTCATAATGAATATGAGTTTAGACGTTAAAAGTGTAGGAGACTAAGCTCTCTGTGTACTAAATCTGGAGCATCTCCTGGGTTGTATATGAATTTTTTCAATCAACATGTTCTTTATTATTAGTATCTTTCAGATAGATTTAAGTGTCACAAATGCTGGTTATTTGCAAATTCTAGTGAATTGACTTCTAGATCATTAACATTTTACTGCTCAACATACTCCAGATATCTTGAATCTGAGTACCCTCAGTCACAAAATCCAAATGCAAATCCATCAACTGTTCTTTTGTTTTACATAGGACAATGTATTACCTCTGGTGGATCATCTACAAAGATAGCCTCCAACAGTTCTTCCCATTACCTAGCACTACGTAAATGAAGATACTTTTTCTTTCTCAATGGCTGATGTCCAGAGATTGGATTTGGCATGCATTGGAGAGAGATCCTTATTGGGGTCTTCCCCTATTGCAAGTCAAGCCAAATGTTTTAGACTGGGTTCTCTAGAGGAGCAAAACCAGTGAAGTGTATATATAAGTATATTTCAAGGAAATTGCTCACATAATTGTGGAGGCTGGCAAATCCCAAATCTGTGGGTCAGGCTTCAGGCTGGAGGCTTCCCTGACGCATGTTGTTGCAGGGGCTGATGAACCCAACATCAACAATTCAAATGGCAGGCTGCTTGTTTATGTGGCTGTAGAAGCTGGCAAATCCCAAAATCTTCAGGTCAGACAGCAGGCTGCTGAATCATTTCCCAAGAACCAGAGGGCAGAAAATGATGAGTGGGATGCAGGATAGATGGTGAGCTTTGTCAGAAACAGGGCGTCAAACCAGTTCATTCCCATTCGACACCCTGCTAATAATTTTCATTTCCTCTCCAGATATACTGAATCAGAATCTACATTTTTGCAAGATCCCCAGGTGACACTTATGTAAGATTCACCCAAGGATCTATAAGGAATAACCTGGGGATCTTGTTAAGATGTGGATTCTGATTCATTATCCCTAGAATGGAAATGCAAATTGTCATCAGGGGTTGAACCAGAATGAACCAGTTCAAAGCCCTGGCCAGAACATTCATATATATTGGATGCAGGCCGTATCTTCAAGGAAATTGGTTGGCTTTTCAACTGATCGACTGCTCACATCAGATCACAAAATGGAGGGTGATTACATCATATTATGTTCTTGAACAGCAGTCAGTCCAGTGCCTGCCCAACCACTGAGAATCATAGTCTACCCAAGTTGCATATAAATTTAACCATCATAATCCACCCCTTGTCACCTTGGCACATGTGTGTATCTCCTTAAACCATACATAATCCTTAAATAAAGGCAATTGTTGTTGTTGTTAAGTGCCGTCAAGTCGTTTCCGACTCATAGCGACCCCATGCACAGCAGAACGAAACACTGCCCGATCCCGCGCCAGCCCCACAATCCATGCTATACTCGAGC
>NW_006921840.1:326439-328818 GCF_000298275.1 Orycteropus afer afer | reverse complement strand
AATCAAGTGCTCAGGGATTCCCATTCTTCTCAATGTTATCCATAATTTGTCATGATCCACACAATCAAATGCCTTTGCATAGTCAATAAAAATAAAGGCAATTATAAAGTCATATTTGCACCTAACATTATGCAACTAACATGCAAATGACCAGAAATATACTATCCCTGTGCACAACACATATTTTATACATAATGGAGTAAGGGAAAAAGAAAACAAAACACACACACATATAATAAAATGAGGAAGAAATACTCATAACAATTACAGTCCTCCTTTCTGCAGCTATGCACATGTCATGACTGGTATTTAGAACTACCTCTTCTGCCATCCATTCTGTATTCCCTTTACCTTCACCAATCACCTCAACTGATCATGGTTCTTTACCTGGTGGAGTGACCCAAACTATCATTTTTGAAGAGTCTGGGTCATTAGTTATCAGACAGAGGTTGCCAGTTCAAACCCACCAGCCACTCCACAGAAGGAAGACTGGGCAAACTACTTCCCTAAAGATTTACCACCTCGGAAACTCGAAGGGGGTTGCTATGAGTCAGAATCAACTCGATGGCAATGAGTTTGGTTTTGGGTTTTGGAGTTTCCAATTGGCTTTAATCACAGGGCATGGTAGATCTAAGAGACATCCTAAGGAGATCTCCTATATTCCAGGCATACTTCTCTCTATCTCCATTATGTAATATGAGTCCAATTTCCCCTTGGTAATCAGGATCAATCACGTCAACAAATGTGGTAATTCTCTTTGCCTGTTGATCCAAAAGCATGAGGAACCCAAAGTACCCAAGTGGCATTCTTAATTTCCAGTTCAATGGAATTTGTGTTGTGTCTACAGGTGTGAACATTCCCCCCCTTTGGAACTAAGACCTCTAGACCTTCAGAGAATAGGGTCATGGGGACAGGAAGCCAAAATTTTGTGAGTGGTTCAGTAGAGGTAATAGTGAGTGGTGTCACTCCCATCTCCACCCCTTGATTCCCGACCTGTGAATCTTGGCAATGGGAAAAAGAGCACCATATATTTGATGCTGATTTAGACAATATGTAGCCCCCTGGAGAACATTGCTCCACCCCTGCAAGGTATTGCCTTTTAGCTGGCACCGTAATTGTGTCTTTAGAAGGCTATTCCATCATTCAAACAAGCCAGCTGCTTCAGGATTATGGGGAACATGTAAGACCAGTGAATTCCATGAGCACAGGCCCATTGCCACACTTCATTTGCTGTGAAGTGAGAGTTCCTTGATCTGAGGCAATGGCATAAGGGATATTATGACGATGGATAAGGCATTCTGTAAATCCACAGATGGTAGTTTTCACAGAAGCATTATATGAAGGGAAGGTAAATCTGTATTCAGAGTGTCTGTCCCAATGAAAATGAAATACTAACCTTTCTATTATGGAAGCAATCCATTTTAATCAACCTGCCACCAGGTTGCTGACTGATTGCCTTGAGGAATTGTGCCATATTAGGGACTCAGAGTTGGTCTGTGCTGCTGGCATATTGGGCACTCAGCAGTGGCTGTAGCCAGGTTGGCTGTGGTGAGAGGAAGTGCATGTTGCTCAGCCTATGCATAATCTCCCTCCCTGCTACCATGAACACTTTGTTAATGAGCTCATTGGGCAATGACAAGAGTGGCTGGGGAAAAGGGATGACTGGTCCTCTCCTATCCATTTGATTATTGAAATCCTCCCTTGCCAAAATTACCCTTTGGTGAACATTCACATGAGACATAAATATCTTCCCTTCTTTGGTCAATTCAGAGAGGTCTAGCCACATGCTTCTTCCCCATTCCTCCTCATCACCAATTTTTTAATAATGTTCCTTCCAAGTACCTGACCATCTAGCCAAACTATTAGCCACAGTCCATAAATTAGTATACAGATGCACATCTGACCATCTCTTCTTCCAAGAAAAATGAATAACCAAGACTACTACTTGAATTTCTGCCCACTGGAAGGATTTTCCCTCATATTTGTCCCTCAGAGAAGTCCCAGAAAGAGGTTGTAGTGCTGCTGCTGTCCACTTCCCAGTAGTGCCTCAATATCACAAAGAACCATCTCATGCCAAAGACTCCAAACAGATTATCTATTTGCCTCTGACACTTAAGAACCATTGGATCAGCCAGATCATATGGTCCAAATGACAGAGTGGCTTGCACAGCAGCCTGAGCATATCACAGAGCCTTCTCTTTTACTGGGCCTCACTCAAAGCTAGCCGCTTTGTGTGTGTGTGTGTGTGTGTGTGTGTGTGCTTTAGGTGCAAATTTACAGAGCAGAATTTGTTTTACATTCAACATTTCATGTACATTTGGTTTCACTCCCCAATTACCATCCCCAACCCTAAACCACTCTCCTCTTCTCCCTTCCCAG
>NW_006921840.1:322069-326104 GCF_000298275.1 Orycteropus afer afer | reverse complement strand
CTGGTCATTATTGTGTTTTTGGATTTTGTTCCATGTTTTCCCTCCTACTCTATCCAGGATCTCCAGTTTTGATCCTTTCCTGAATGGTTGGCATTGGTAGCTGGTCACCATCTAGTTCTCCTGGTCTCAAGGTCCATCACGTCCTAGGGCTGATTGTTTCCAAATGCCCTTGGTTTTCTTCACTCTTCTCTGCTTCAGACAATAGGAGACCATTAGCTGCATTTTAGATGGCTGCTCAAAAAAAGCTAGCAGCCTTCTGAGTCACTTAATAAATAGGCCAGAGTAGCACAATCCAATGAGGTATATGTTGCCTCCAATATTCAAAGAGGCCCACCAGATGTTGGGCCTCCTTTTTACTTTTAGGAGGTCCAGATGTAACAACTTATCCTTCACTTCAGTGGGAATATTTTGATATGTTCCATACCACTGGACCACTAGAAATTTCACTGAGTTGGAAGGCATAATTTCCCACCCTCTAGCATGCAAGTAAGGATCTCTAATGGCACTGTGATTAAGGCATGGGGCTGCTAAGCAAAAGATCAGTGGTTCAAACCCACCAGCTGCTCCATGGGAAAAAGATAAGGCAGTCTGCTTCCTTAAAGATTTAAAGCTTTGGAAACCTTATGGGGGAGTTCTGCTTTGTTTTATAGGGTCCTATGGGTCAGAATTGACTCAATGGTAATGTTTGTTTTTTTACAAGTAAATGTCTTACCAATAAGTCTAGTGTCATTGATGTTTCTTCCTTACTTGGTCTAAGTACCATAATGTCATCAATGTAACGGACCAGAGTGACATCTTGTGGAAGGGAAAAGGCGATCAATGTCCCTGTGAACTAAATTATGGCATAGTGCTGGAGAGTTGATATATCCCTGAGGGTATATTACTGGCCATGCCAGCTGAAAACAAATTGCTTCTGGTGATCCTTCAAAACCAGAATTGAGAAAAAAGCATTAGCCAGATTAATAGTTGCATATCATTTACCAGGAGATATATTCATTGTTCAGTCAATGAAACCACATCTGGAAAAGTGGCTGCAATTGGAGTTAGGACCTGGTTAAGGTTATGATAATCTACTGTCATTCTCCATAATCTGCCTGTTATTTTTACAGGCCAAGTAGGTGGTCTGAATGGAGATGTCGGGAATCACCACTACTGTATTCTTCAAACATTTGATGATGGCAGTAATCTCTGCAATCCTTCCAGGAATGCAGTATTGCTTTTGGTTTATTTTCCCAGGAAGAGGCAGTTCTCTTGGCTTCCACTTGGCTTTTTCTACTTTAATAGCTCTTAATCCAGGGATACAATGTGGGGGTTCTACCAGCTCCTAAGTATACCTATTCCAATCACACATTCTGGAACTGGAGAAATCACTGCAATATGGTTTGGGGGACACATTGGAGCTACTATGAGATGAACTTGAGCTAAGAATCCATTAATAACCTGACTTCCGTATGTCCCCACTCTGACTAGTGATCAACAGTGACATTTTGGGTCTCCTGGAATTAGTGTCAGTTCAGAGCCAGTATTCAGTAATCCCTGAAAAGTCTGATTATTTCCCTTTTCCCAGTGAACAATTACTCTTGTAAAAGACTATGAATTTCTTTGAATAATACTGGGAGAAAAAATAACAGTTACATTTTTGGCAGTGTAGTGGGGTCCTTCCTCAAGAGGACTTGGTCTCCTCTTCAATCAAGGGGTTGTGAGTCTGTAAACTGACCCAAGTCTTTGAATTAATTGAGGGGCTATTATTCTCTATTCTGATTATTTGAGTTAGACTACTGATAATTTGAGGAGCTCTGGTACGTAGTGCCTAAAGCACTTGACTGCTAACCAGAAGGCTGGTGGTTCAAACTCACCAGCCACTCCTTGGAAGGAAGATGGGCCAATCTACTGTCATAGTGATACTGCCTTGGAAACTCAAGGAGGGGTCGCTATGAGTCGGGTCCAACTTAACGGCACATAACAACAACAACTGATAATTTGACCTAGAATTCTGCTTGTACAGATCAAGTAAATATTTAGTGGATTTTTCCATCTATTTAATTCCTAGGGATACCATGACTAAGTAATTAGCACCATAAGTCCATATGCGTCAGACTATTCTGATTACTACTTTGACTCTGCTATCCATTACAGTAGCTATGCCCACCTTGCCTTTGTTGATTAAGTTCTGCCACTTGACCCCTACCACCATGGGGTCCAATCAGCTCCATTATGGTTAGGTATCTTAATTCATTTAGGGCAGTTTCTACTATCAAATCTGACTTACATAAAATAGCAACCACAACAGTCTTCAAGGATGCTGAGGCTCCCTTTATGAGTTTGTTCATCACCATTGCATTAAAAGGTGTGTCCTCTGGGTACTCCATGGGTGGGTCTGTGGGTCCAAACTGATAAATCCACTCTTATGTGCCAATTTCCATCATTCTTTAGATACCTTCTTCTATGGTATACCAAGGCTGATCTAGCATTTCAACTTGATTTAGTTCAGGCCACCACTTAACCTGTGCTTCAATGAGCCAACCAAATAAACTATTAGATCCTTTTCTAACATCTTAAGCTGAAACTGAACGAAGAAACTGTGCTTACTAGGCCCATATCAATAAACAAAGACTAATTTAACTTCATAATACTTACACCATTATCCCATACCCTTAATAGCCATTCCCACACATATTCCCCACATTTCTGTTTGTATATCAGAAAAATCAAGCAGTTCTTTTGAAGTGTAGTGTGCCTTTATCTAGGCCATATATTTTTAAAATTCACTTCTTGGAGCTCACTGAAGACTGGTTATAGGTCTGAAAGCAAAAATGGGTGATGGAGATGTGCTCTGGGGAGATTAAGCAATGTCTTGTAAGGCACCTGCCTGAGGTGATGCCACAGGTGCCACCTCAGATGATATCTCAGACAAAGGCTCTTCAAGCACAGCTGACTTGATCTCATCAGATGGGGTGGAAGGGATAATGTTTCTACTGGGGAGGGTGGCTTAACAGATGAAGATGGAGTAATCTCTTTAGATGGGAGTGAGAGGAATGGTTCTGTTGGCAGGAGTGAGTCAACAAAATTTAGGGTCCCAATGTTCTCATCTGCCTAAATATGTGCCTGTATGTCCCTATCCTACATTTCAAGAGGAGCTCTGGTAGCATAATGCCTAAGGCACTTGACTACTAACCAGAAGGCTGGTGGTTCAAACCCACCAGCAACTCCTCTGAAGGAAGGTTGGACAATCTACTTCCATAGTGATACTACCTCAGAAACCCAAAGAGGGGTCTCTATGAGTTGGGTCTGACTCAATGGTACATAACAACAACAACAACAAGTTTCAAGATTCCATTCCTTTCCAATCAGTGCCTTTACCTTAACTTCAGAACCTTTCAAGGTTGGGAATTCAATTGGCATTGTAATTCAGCCACTCATATGATAGGACTCTGGATTTAGTTTTTGCCAATATCAGCTTTGTTACTACACGACATAAGGCTTTCTTTCAGGGTACAAATGACATCTTTTAGGTCCTTTTTTTTTTGTGGTGTTAAACTGTGACTCTGAAGCACTGAGCTCCTCTTTGTTTTACCACTTTGTCTAGAGAAAGTAGGAAAAACCAGCCTCCCTATACTCAGCTTGACAAAAATGCTGAAAGGCATCAAATACATGATGACTTCACCACATTTATTACCAGTCTTTTCTTTCCTACTACAATTAGAGTCATCAGTGTGATTTAGGTTTAGCCAGATATAAGAGCTAATTCAGAAAACCCATCCTTAAGAGTTGTTCCTCTGGAGAGATCCTTGATAGAGAGGGAAAACAATGTGGAACAAAACACAAAATCACTTGGAGAAAAAAAGGGGGGGGCAAGGTTTTCTGGTCCAATACAGCCTGGTGGAACCACTGAGACTACGGCCTCTAGCTGCCCTTCAGATCTGGAATTGAACCTGTACCTGTGGTTTCCAGCCAAACAAAAGACAGGCATATGAGTTGAACATTTACCTCAAGTAGATACACTCCTTGGAGAGAACAATCATGGGAGAAAGAAGG
>NW_006921840.1:318746-321554 GCF_000298275.1 Orycteropus afer afer | reverse complement strand
TTCTTCTACTCTACCTCTTTTCTATTATTCCTGCCTCCCTAGATAATGAAGGTTTGAGCGTTTTTTCCTTCTCTTTTTCAATTTATGTTTCTTTTGGCTTTTTAAAGTATTTCTTTAAATAATTTTTCTCATTTATTGCCGCGCCTCTCTTTTTTTCCTCTTTTTGGTGATTGTTCCTCCGTGTTCATGTGATGTGTGAATTTCTTCTTCTTGCTTTTAATTTTGGTGGGTTTTTTTATTGTTGTTTTTGTCTAACAGAGTGAGAGACAGCAACCATGTCCATATGACTCAACCACACCTGCACCACCTACAGCTCCACTTACTGAGTGAGAACCACTACTTCCTTCTGCACCAACTGGCCAACAATATAGGATCAATAATAAGAACCTGACTTACCCTTAACTGCTCTTCAGAAACAGTTAACAGAGATCTGTGCAGCCACTCTCATTCTCTATCACATCAACCAGGAGGCAGATGGTGAGTGCATAAGTGCTGCAAACTAGCAAATAAAGGAGCACAGTACCCTGCTTACTGAAAACAAAAATTTTGGGCAAAACACTCCAACATACAATCACAAATTAAATACAAGTACAATAAAGTCACAATGTCTCAGAGACAACAGAACATCACAGCCCATACAAAGAAGTAAGATAAAGCAGGAGAAACAAGGGAGCAGGATACAGACCCAGAACTATCCCTGAGGAAGAAGTAGCAATGGAATGCCCTGATAAGGAACTCAAAAGAATTACATTTATGTACCTTAATAGGATTGAAAGACAGATCAAGGAAAGCATTGAAAAAATTAAAGAAAACACAGACAAAACCCTAGAACAATTTTGGAAGAAAATATAAGAACAAAATGACAAAATAAATGAAAAATTACAAATTATACAAAATCTACAGACAGAAATCCAGAAGATTAATACTAAACTGTCAGAAATAGATAACACATTTAAAGGGCAAAGGAGTAGAATTGAGTCAATGGAAAACAGAATTAATGAGACTGAAGACAAATACTTGAACATTTCTTTGGAAAGGGATCAATCAGAAAAAAGATCAAAACAAAATGAAAAAAGCTAAAATTGATGGGGGATACCATCAAAAGGAATAACCTACATGTAATCAGAATTATAGAACAGGAAGAGAAAAATAAAACCACTGAGAAAGATTTTTTGGAAGAGAACTTCCCTTGTGTGATGATAATAAATGAGAATATGTCCATTAAGAAAGTCCCATGACCCCCAAACAGGATAGACCCCAAAAGAAAATTACCAAGACATATCATCATCAAACTCACCAAAACCAAAGACAAAGAAAGAATCTTGAAAGCCACATGGGAAAAATGAAAAGTTACCTACAAAGGGCAACCAATAAGACTAAGCTCTGATTTCTCAGGAGAAACCATGCAGGTGAGAAGGCAATGGGATAGTATATATAAAACCCTGAAAAAGAAAAATTTCCAGGCAAGAATTATATACCCAGAAAAATTGTCCTTCAAATATAATGTTTAAATTAGGATATTTCCAGATAAACAGATATTAATGGAATTTGTTAAGACCAAACCAACTTTACAAGAGATACTAAAGGGAGTCCTTTGGACAGAGATCCAATAATAGAAAACAACTACTGCCCATTAACACACATGATGACATAACCCAGAAAGCAACCCAGTCATGAAGTATCCAAAGTAAAATAAACTTACAAGATGGTAAGCAGGGAACCAGAGACATCAATTGGCAAATGAGGACAACTACAAACCAAAAAGAGGGAAAAAATAGTTACAGAACTACTAAATGGCGAGGACATCAAGAGAGTTTTGCAAGACAGAATGGACTATTCTAAACTCAGGGAGAAAATTATAAATCACAGAGTAACCTTAAAGAAAATTGATAAACCTTCATACCACAATAAAAAAATAGAACAAACACAGACATTTAGCAAATACTAAAACAACAGCAATGAAGGAAATGGTAACATGATTCATAAACATAATGAGCTCAGCACAGAAAATTATATGGAGCAAAGAGACCAGAAACACCATGAAAAACATGTAACAAGATGACAGCAACCAATTCATTCTTGTCAATAATTACACTGAATGTCATTGCATTAAATGAACCACTCAAGAGATGGAGATTTGGAGACTGGCTAAGAAAACATAACCCATCAATATGCTGTCTACAAGAGACATATCTCAGAGAGAAAGATAAAAGTAGACTAAAAATCAAAGGTTGGAGAAATATATATCAAGCAAATTGCAACCAAAATTGAGTAGGAGTGTCAGTATTAATTTCTGATAAAATTGACTTTAAGACAAAAAACACCATAAGAGACAAGGAAGGACGTTATATAATGATTAAAGGATAAATTGAACAAGAAGATATAACCATAATAAATATCTATGGACCCAATGAAAGAGACCCAAAATACATAAGTCAGACTTTAACAGGATTTAAAAGACAAATAGATGACTCCACAGTCATGGTAGGAGACGTTAATACACTACCTTCCAATGAAAGATAGACCATTGGAAAGAAACTCCATAAAGATGCAGAAGAACTAAAAAATACAATTCACCAACTTGACTTTATAGACATCTACAGAGCACTTCACCCAACAACAGCACACTATATATTCTTTTCAAATGCACCTGGAACATTCTCCATGGTAGACCATATGTCAGGCCATAAAGCAAGCCTTAATAAACTTAAAACTGATATAAAAAAAATTGCAATACTGCAAAGTATCTTCTCAGATCATAATGCTATAAAATTAGAAATCAACAATAGATCACCAGAAAAAGAGCAA
>NW_006921840.1:315110-316026 GCF_000298275.1 Orycteropus afer afer | reverse complement strand
GACCACATGAAGAAAGACCTGGCCAGCCAACAACCAGTCCTTCCAGCCACCATAGCTGTGGCATGAGATATATAAGTGTGACTTTCCTGCATCTTCCCAAGCCAACTGAGCTACCAGATATATGTGGCCCCATGACTACAGCTTCAGCTGAGACCACATGGCACAGAAGAACTCTTCAGTTGATCTCAGGTAATCTACAAAATTATGAGAAATAACAAATTGTTTTTATTTAAAACATCAAAAATTTTTAAATGATTTATTTCATTTTTGTTATTGTTGTTGAGCATATACACAGCAAACCATACACTAATTCAAAAGTTTTTATAGGTACAAATCAGTGCCATTCATTATATTCTTTGAATTACACAACCATTCTCACTATCTTTCTCTGAGTTGTTCTTTCCATATTAAAATAAACTCACTGCTAACTAAGGTTCCTATCTAATATTTTGAATGGCTGTTGTCACCTTTAAGGAGCTCTGGTGGTATAGTGGTTAAGGTATTTGGATGCTAACCAAAAGGTCGGTGGTTTGAACCCACCAGCCACTCCACAGAAGAAAGATGAGGCAGTCTGCCAAGATTTACAGCCATGGAAACTCAATGGGGATCTCTGTGAGTCAGAATCAACTTGATGGCAGTGGGTTTGGCTTGGAGTTTTTGTTGTCACCTTTATCCCATATAGATAGCTCTTAAGAGCATATAAAGCTGAAGGCAGACATTTTTTAATGTTATTGTTGTTGTCAGGTGCCATCGAGTTGTCTCTGACTCATAGTGACCCTATGCACAGCAGAATGAAACACTGCCTGGTCTTGTGCCAACCTCACAATCCATGCTATACCTGAGCCCATCATTGCAGCCACTGTGTCTATCCATCTCATTGAGGGCCTTCCCCTTCTTTGTTGACCTTCCACTTCAC
>NW_006921840.1:307883-314885 GCF_000298275.1 Orycteropus afer afer | reverse complement strand
CATCCACTCTTCTTCAGCCTTCCTTATTCATTGTCCAGCTCTCACATGCATATGAGGTGATTGAAAATACCATGGCTTGGGTTAGGCACACCTTAGTCTTCAAGGAAACATCTTTGCTCTTCAGCACTTGAAAGAGGTCTTTTGCAGCACATTTGCCCAATGCAATGTGTCATCTGACATCTTGACTGCTGCTTCCATTGGTGTTGATTGTAGAACCAAGTAATGTGAAATCCTTGACAAATTCAATCTTTTCTCCATCCAACAATCCAGCTGTTTATTGGAGCAGTTGTGAGGCTTTTTTTTTTTTTTTTATACTGAGGTGTAGTTCAAACTGCAGACTGTAGTCTTTAATCTTCATCAGTAAGTGCTTCAAATCATCTTCACTTTCAGTAAGCAAAGTCGTGTCATTTGCGTATCGCAGGTGTTAATGAGTCTTCCTCCAATCCTGATGCCACGTTCTACTTCATATAATCCAGCTTTCAGATTATTTGCTCAGCATACAAGTTGAATAAGTATGATGAAAGGATACAACCTTGACACACCCCTTCTTGATTTTGAACCATGCAATATCCCCTTGTTCTATTCTAACGACAGCCTCCTGATCTATGTACAGGTTCCTCAGGAGTACAAACAAGTGTTTCAGAATGTCATTGTTCGATAATTTCCACATTGTGTGGGATCACCTTTCTTTGGAATGGGTACAAATATGGATACCTTTCAGTCAGTTGGCCAGGTAGCTGTCTTCCAAATCTCTTGGCATAACTGAGTGAGTGCCTCCAGCGGGGCATCAGTTTGTTGAAATATCTCAATAGATAATATGTCAGTTCCTGGAGCATTGTTCTTCTCCAATTCCTTCAGTGCACCATAAATGAAGACTCAGTATTCCATCAGCAATATTCTTATTTTCCCTCTCTCTCCCATCCCTGGTAACCATTAAGAATCTTTAGTTTCTATACATTTGCCTTTTCTTGTATTGTTATATAAGTGAGGTCAGTTTTGAAGTATTTTGTTATGCAGCAATAGATAACTGAGACACTCCCTATTCAGAACAGTTTTCGGCAAAACTGAGAAGTGTGTTTCTAAGAATTAGGATGATGGATTTATTTTATGTGTGAAGATTTAATTGTTCAAAATTTATATTCTCTCTATGAAAGAATATCATGCATTGAGCTAGGTATTATGGTAGACAAATGAAAGCATTCTAACATTTCTTAATTGCTGATAAAATGATTCTTTGACTCATTAAAAAGGAAAAAAATTCAAATGTTCTGTAAGTATTGGTGTATTCACTTGATGTAATAAATGATTTATCAACATTTAATTTCAAATTACTTTAATAACATTCTATTGATAATCATATTACTATTTGAAATATGTTTGAATATTTAAAAGGCTAACAACCCACTCACATCGAGTTGTAGATAGACTTTTGACACAGTTAAACAAAAATATTTGTTTCTCTAATTCCTGTTAGTTTAAACTAGTAAAATAGGTGTTCAATAAGAATATAAATGTATAAAATATCAGCATGCCATTAAATCTTTTATCCATGGAAGGGTAGATTACACAAATCCCTGTCCATTTTATAATGTAAATGCTAAGCTAATGCTAAATTTCTATATGTTATTTCTTATACCAAGACTTAGTGTGAGGGATGAAATTATATTAGGCAAAGTCAAAATGAAAAAATACCCAAACTCACTGCCATTGACTTGATTCCAACTCGCAGTGACCCCCATTGGGTTTCTGAGGTGGTAAATCTTTATGGAAGTAAATTGCCTAATCTTCCTTCCACAGAATGGCTGGTGGCTTTGAACCACCAACCTTCTGGTTAGCAGTCAAATGCCTTAGGTACTATGCCACCAGAGCTCCTTTAGGCAAAGTAGGTGATCTCTAATAGAGATTTAACTCATGGATACCAGGAAGAGCTTCCTTTCCCCAAATCAGATTAAAGTATTACTTTAGAGGGGCTCAGAAAAATGTTTTGGGATTTCAGTCTAAGATGATGATTTATTTGAGAAACAATGCCCCAGTAATGAGGGAAAAAGCAGGTATATTTTGATTGTGTTGGTCTTGGCAGATTAGGTGAAGAGCCATTGTGGAAAGATGTTAATAAGGTAAAGAGACACAGTGTGGAATTGGCAGGAGTGTGAGGCAAGTAGGAACATGTTGAGAAAGAATAATGTGGAAAATAATCTTCACTTTCTTAATAATTTTCCAAATGCCTATCCTATGTATGACATGAATATCTACATACTTTTCAAGCTTTTTATTTGAAGATAATAAAGTATGTTAAAATAGGAGTCACTGGGTGGTGAAAACAGTTAATGCATTCAGATGGCAAAAATATTTGCAAATCATAATCTCTGAATTAGGTCTTTTATTCAGAATACATAACGAATTCTGTTAACTCATCAGTTGACGTTAGCTGCCATTGAGTCAGCCCCCACCTCATTCATAAGAAGGCAAAAGAAATAAAAGCAATTCAATTAGATCATGGGTAAAAGATTTGAAGAGATAGTTTGTTAAACTGGACATGCAAATAATAAAAAAAAAACAAATGAAAGAATGTTCAATATATTTAGCCCTTAGACGAATTCAGTTTAAATCTATAATGTTGTTGATAGGTGCCCTCGACTCAGTTCCAACTCGTAGTGGTCTTATGTGCAGCACAACCTAACACTGCCCGGACCTGCTTCATCCTCACATCTTTGCTGTGCTTGAGCCCACTTTTGCACCCACTTTGTCAGTCCATCTCATTGAGGCTCTTCTTTTTCGCTGATCCTCTATTTTACCAAGCATGGTATTCTTCTTCAGGGGCTGGTTCCTTCTGATAACATGACTGAAATATGTGAGATGAAGGCTGACCATTCTTGCTTCCAAAAAACATTCTGGCTACACTTCCAGGACAGATTTATTTGTTCTTCTGGCAGTCCATGGTATTTTCAGTATTCTTCACCAATGCCACAATTCCAAGGCATCAGTCCTTTGCTTTTCCTTATTCATTGTCCAGCTTTCCTATTCACATGAGGTAATTGAAAATATCATGGCTTGGGTCAGGTACATGTTAGTCTTCAAAGTGACATCTTTGCTCTTAAACTCTTTAAAGAGATCTTTTGTAGCAAATGTGCCCAGTGCAATGCATCCTTTGATTTTTCACTGCTGCTCCCTTAGGCACTGGTTATGGATACTAGTAGAATGAAATCTTTGACAACTTCTATCTTTTCTCTTCTTATCATGATGTTGTTTATTGGTCCAGTTGTGAGGTTTTATGTTTTCTTTATGTTGAGGTGTAATCCATACTGCTGACTGTAGTCTTTAATCTTCATCAGTAAGTGCTTCAAGTCATCTTCACTTTCAGCAAGCAAGATTGTGTCATCTGCATATGGCAGGTTGTTAATAAGTCTTCCTCCAATCCTGAAGCTGCGTTCTTCATATAGTCTAGCTTCTTGGCTTATTTGCTCAAATATAGGTTGAATAAGTATGGTGAAAAGATACAACCCTGATGCACACCTTTCCTGATTTTAAAACATGCAATATTCCCTTATTCTGTTTGAATGACTGATTCTTTGTCTATGTACGGTTTCCTCATGAACACAATTAAGTGTTCTAGAATTCCCATTCTTCCCATTGTTATCCATAATTTCTTATGATCCACACAGTTGAATGTCTTTGGATAGTCAAACTGAGGTAAACATCTTTCTGTTATACTCTGCTTTCGGCCAACATCTATCTGACATCAGCAATGATTTTCCTCACTCCACTTCCTCTTCTGAATCCAGCTTGAATTTGTGGCAGTTCCCTGTATATGTACTGTTGCAACTGCTTTTAAATTATTTTCAGTAAGATTTTACTCACATGTGATATTATTGATACTATTTGATAATTTCTACATTTTTTTTTTGGCTCACTTCCCTTTGGGATGTACACAGATATGGATCTCTTCCTGTCAGGTAGTTGTCTTCTGAATTTCTTGGCATAAGACAATTGAGTGTTTTTAGTGTTGCACCCCATTTTTGAAACATCTCATTTGGTATTCCATCAGTTCCTGGGGTCTTGTTTTTCACCAATGCTTTTAGTGCAGCTTGGACTTCTTCCTTCAATACCGTCAGTTCTTGATCCCATGCTACTTCCTGAAATAGTTGAACATTGACTAATTCTTTTTGGTACAGTGACTGTGTATTGCTTCCAACTTCCTTTGATGTCACCTGTGTCACTCAATATTTTGCCCATAGAATCTTTCAGTATTACAACTCCAAATATGATTTTTTTCATCAGTTCTTTCAGCTTGAGAAATGTCGAATATGTCCTTCAATTTGGGTTTTCTAATTCCAGTTCTTTGCACATTTCATTATAATAGTTTACTTTGTCTTCTCGAGCCACTCTTTGAAATCTGTTCAGCTCTTTTACTTCATGATTTATTCCATTCCACTTTAGCTATGTATGTTCAACAGCAAGTTTCAGAGTCTCTTCTGACATCCTTTTGGGCCTTTTCTTTCTTCTTTTTCTTTTTAATGATCTTTTGCTTTCTTCATGTATGATACTCTTGATGTCATCCCAGAACTCATCTGGTCTTCAGTAATTGCATTTCAATGTCTCAAATCTATTCTTGAGATTGTCTCTAAATTCAAGTGGAATGTAATCAAGGTTGTATGTTGGCTGCCATATCCTTGTTTTAATTTTCTTCAACTTCAACTTCAGCTTACATATGAGCAATTAATGGTCTGTTCCACAATCAGCTCTTGTCCTTGTTCTGACTGATGATGTTGAGCTTCTCCATGTATTTTTTTTCCCCAACAGATGTAGTTAATTTGATTCCTGTGATTCCATCTGGTGAAGTCCACATGCATAGTCATCGTTTATATTGTTGAACAAGAGTGTATACAATGATTAAGTCATTGGTCTTGCAAAATTCTATAATGCTATTTCCAGGGTCATTTCTATCACTAAGGCCATATTTTCCACCTACCCATCCTTTTTTGTTTCTGACTTTTGCATTCTAATAACCAGTAATTATTCATTTATCTTGATGGTATATTTGATCAATTTTATACTGCAGAAGGTAGTAGAACTTTTTAATTTCTTCATCTTTGGCTTTAGTGGTTGGTGTATAATTTTGAATAATACTCGTATTAACTAGTCTTCCTTATACTCATATGGAGATATATAGATTACATTTATAACATTCTGTTCAGAGATTATTATAAACTAGTTTTGCAGGCCAAAAGGACATGAAAGGACTATGTACAGCCTTACAGGAAACAGGCAGGTAGCTGAGGAGGGCCAAGATGAGTCTAGGGCCTTGGTGGGCACATTCCTGGGGGAGGAGGCCTTCGCATACCTGGAGGAGGTGGCCGCATCCCTGGAGGGGGCATGCCCATTGGAGTCCCCCGTCCAGGGGGGATCCCCATTGGGGGGCCCATAGGAGATCTCATACCTGGAGGTGGGCCCATCATGCCTGAAGGGGGTGCCCCTCAGCCCATAGGTGGGGGAGGAACTGCACATCCGGGGAGGTACTGGGTTCGGGCCCCTGCAATACTGGCTGTGGCAGCAGCTGCAGCAGCGCCTCATCCTTGCGGGGTCATCACCTGTTGGGATGGTCCACCAACCCCACGGGCTGGCCCAGCAAGTCCTGCAGGAGCCTGGGGCATTGGAACACCAGCTGGAATTCCTCTGCCAGCTGCCCTACCGATCCCTGGGCCTCCAGCAGCTCCAGCAAGAGGTACTCAGGCAATGCCAGTATCTTTGGGAGGAGGCCCCTCTAGTCATTGAGACCAGGTTCTCACCTTGCAGCAGCACCAGACCAAGGACTCGCTTCTCTTCCTTTTCTGTTTGTTTTGAGTTCTCTGGCTTGATCTTCTTGAACTCATCACAGTCACAGAGGATCAAGTTCATGTGTTTGTCAAAAGCCTTGAAGGTGCTGATGAAGATACGGCCATCCTGCAGGATGTACCTCATCCTGTAGTCAATGTGCTGCAGCATCTTGCTGCTCTTGTCCACAGTCATGGTGCTGGTTCAGATGGCAACGATTCGTGCCGGATTCACCTCTGCAGAGCTATTCATATGGTATTATTGTATCACTGACAGCATTGAATGTCAGGATAGATCTTGAATTATTTTTTACTATGAATGTGACACCATTCCTCTTCAATTTGTTATTCCTGACATAGTAGCCTGTACAGTCATCTGATTCAAAATGACCAATACCATTGCATTTCATCTCACTAATGCCTAGGTTGTTGATATTTAAGCATTCTATTTCAATGTTTCCAATTTCCAATTTTCCTTGATCCATACTTTGAACATTTGATGTTCTGATCATTAATGGGTATGTACAGCTGTTTCTTCCCATTTTGAGTTGTGCCATATCAGCAAATGAAGGTCCCAAAAGCTTTACTCCATCCATGTCATTAAGGTCAACTCTACTTTGATGAGACAGCTCTTCCACAGTCATATTTTGAGTGCCTTCCAACATAAAGGATTCATTTTCCAGCATTATATCAGACAGTGCTCTACTACTAGTCATAAGATTTTCAGTGGCCAGTTTTTTCAGAAGTAGACTGCCATACCCTGCTTGGTTGTCTTAGTATGGAAACTCTACTGAAAGCTGTCCACCATTGTTGACCCTGCTTGTACTTGAAATACCAGTGGCATAGTTTACAGCATCACAGTAACACATAAGCCACCACAGTACGACAAACCGTTAAGTGCTATAATCTACAAATAGACACCACTAAACACCTATTGTTGTTCTAGTTAGCTGCTGTGGAGTTGGCCCCTGACTTATGATGACCCCATATACAACAGAATAAAACACTGCTCAGTTCTGTGCCATCTCCATGATCAATTGCAGATTGGCCAGTTGTGATCCATAGGGTTTTCATTGGCTGATTTTCAGAGGACAGTTTGTCATACTTTTCTTCCTCGTCTGTCTTAACTTGGAAACTCTGCTGTAACTGTTTCAGCATCATAGCCTCCACTATGATGAGAGCCTCCACTGAT
>NW_006921840.1:304850-307297 GCF_000298275.1 Orycteropus afer afer | reverse complement strand
ACTATGCTACCACAGCTCCCTATATATACATATATACATACATACACACACACACACACACACATATTTAAAACTTGATAAAATCATAAACATTGTATTTATTATTTATAGATTTCCATATGTGTATTTTAAGTTACTGGTAGCACAGTGACTAAGCCATCTGACTGCTAACTAGAAGATTGGTGGTTCAAACCCACCAGACACTTCGTGGAAGCAACACTGGGCAATCTACTTCTGTAAAGCTCTACCACCTTGGAAACCCAATGGGGGTCACTGTGAGTCAGAATCTACTCAATGTCAATGATTTTCTTTTTTAAATATATGTATTTTGATTAATTCAAATGAACTGAAAGAAAACACTGAGCTAGGTGCATACACATCAGAATTACTATAGAAGTTGCATTTGGTGAGCAGGAAGGAAATAAATTAGATTTGGGAGCATAGGGACTTTCAAATTTATCTGTGGTCACTTATTTCTCTTATATGCAATATTAATAATGCCCAATTTCTGATAATAAGTACATGGTTTACTATAATTTTATCTTCATATGTCTTTATTGCTGAAATTTCTTTTAAAAAATAAATAACCAAGATTATTTTGAAGAGCCCTATTTGCTACAGAGAAATTTATACAGAAAGAAAGAAGGCATTGGCTTAAATTTCCTTTAGATTTTTAATGACTTGGGCCATCTAAATTATTTCCAAGAAGCTCCTCTATATTTTATACAGGGAAGCAAAATTATACATTTATTGCTAATTAAAATGTTAATGATATTATGGATAGCATATTAGTTTTAGGTAAAATTTATGACACTGAAGAGTTGTATTTTATGTGCTCTGTGTACACTTTATAGTACATAAGTATTCTTGTATGGTCAATATATATAATACCTTTATATCTACTTTATAGGATTTTTTTAGTATTTTCAATAATTGTGGAGGTTTATTGTTTGATCTTTATTTTAAGATGCTTTAAATCCTCGCTATGAATTGCTCACTACTTAGTCCTCTGTCTGGAATTTGATATCCAATTATAGCATTCTTTCAATGAAAAAATACCATCTTCTTTATGGTTGTCTGAAGTCCCTGGGGTAGTGCAGTGGTTAAGCTCTCAGCTGCTAACCCAAAGGCTGAAGGTTCAAGCTCATGCAGGGGCACCTTGGAAGAAAGATCTGGCCATTTACTTCTGACAAATCAGCCGTGGAAAACTCTGTGGAGTACAGTTCTACTCTGACACCCATGGGGTCTCTCAGATAACAGCTGATTTATGATTGTCCACATCATAACATGTTTGCCAGAAGTACTTAGTAGTAAAGGGTGTACATTGCCTGGTTATATATCTCAGGCTGTAAGTGTCCAGATTACAGTTCCAACAGTGTTCACTTGACATGTCTTGAATTTTACAGAAGCAGATTGCCAGACTTTTCTTGCATGGTGCCACAGGGTGGATTTGAATTGCCAACCTTTTGATTAGTATTTGAGCACAAACCTTTTGTGATACTCAGGGACTTTCTGTTATGATTATATCCAAGAAAATCCAATGGAGTAGTTCTACCCTGTAACATATGAGGTCCCCATAAATCCAAATCAACTGGATGGCCACTATTTGTTTTTGTTTTTCTCATTTTTTGGTTTTGGTGGATGTTTAGTGGTATTTCTCTGTCGTTGCAAGCTGCATTCTCTTTATTATCAATGGGGCTGAGAACCTTTGCATATTTTTATTTTTATTGGCCATTTAATTTCCATCTTTATTAACGTGCCTGCTCAAGCCTCTTTCTCATTTTCACAATGGATCATTTCCCATTTTCTTTTTAATTTGTAGGGATTCTTTACATATTTTCAATGTAGATTTTTGGCCAGTTACCTGTGTTACAAATCTTTTCTCATTTTTGTTTTTCCTTTTCACTTTTTAATGGTGTCTTTTGATGGAAATTTATTAATTATAATGTACTCAAACTAATCAGTCTTTTTCTTCCTGGTTAGTGTTTCTTAGCTGGTGCGGTGATTAAGCACTTGGCTGCTAACCAAAAGGTCAGTGGTTGGAACCCACTAGCCAATCTGCAGGAAAAAGATATGTTAATATACTTCCAAAAAGATACATAGATATGGGGTACTTTTACTCTGTCCTATTGTCTATGATAATTTCTTGGAAAAATAAAAGATTTCTCCCACTTTTTTATACCGTCACCAATATTCACTTATTGATTTATTGAATATTTCTGAGTTCTTCTCTACTAATTTGTCTATTTTTGCATCAGAATCACATCCTATATCTTATTAAATCTTGATATCTAGTAGAGCAATCCCCTTTCACTTTGATCTCCTCCTTCAGTTGTGTCTTGGTTTTTGTTGGCCATTTCCTCTTTCATATATATTTTGGAATCAGCTGGCCAAGTGCTACAAAAAATATTTTGGGAGTCTTATTGAATAAATAGAGCAATTTGGGA
>NW_006921840.1:303459-304716 GCF_000298275.1 Orycteropus afer afer | reverse complement strand
TATACATTTATAACTTACATGATGTTTGTCAAATTTGTTTTTAACTATTTGATATATTTATTGGTATCCTAAATTGCATCTTTAATTTTGTTTCATTTCGTAATTATTTTTTGCTGAAATATAATAAGGAAGGTTAATATTATTAGTAACCTCATCTTATGTAGTTGAGTTTTGAGAGTAAAAGAAATATATATTTAAATTTTAAATGTGACCATTAGAAGAACAAAAACAAGAATTTAATTTAAGAAGAATGGATGATAAATAGTGTATGTGAATAAAATTCTCATCTTTCATTGCAGGATGTAATTGAATATGTCTGTTGTTATATGCCATTGAGTATGTCTATAGCTCATAAATTAATAAATAGCAAAATAATGTAATTTAAGGAAGTTATGGTTACAGAAATTTTAAAAACAATAATTTATACAAGTCACTCCTATAGGGTAGGAGACGGGGTGGGGCAGAGTTAGGATGGAAGGTATTATTAGGAAGAGTTTTAGTTGTAACTTTTTCTGCTTTTTAAAATTAAATAGTATTGTTTAGATGAAAATAGTAACTTATTTCATCGTACATTTCTTTGGCTGCTACTGAAACTAGCCTTTTCAAAACTAGAGATAGATGATAGATAGATGATAGATATCAATGTTTATATATTATAATTTATATCTATATATTGTAATATCTATATATTATAATAGGAGCTCTGGTATCATAGTGCCTAAGGCATTTAACTGCTAACCTGAAGGCTAGTGGTTCAAACCCACCAGCCACTCCTTGGAAGGAAGGTTTGGCAATCTACTTCTGTAGTGATACCGCCTCGTAAACCCAAGAAAGGGTTGCTAGGTTTTCTTTGGTTTATATATTATAATATGATACCACCTCAGAAACCCAAAGAGAGGTTGCTGTGAGTCAGATCTGACTTGAAGGCTGTGAGTTTGGTTTTTTGGAATATATATATGTATATATTATAATATACAGATATAAATGAAACTGTAAAATACTATGTATATATATGTTTTATTTTGAAATATAACTCATATACAGAGAATTACAAAATAACAAAATAAATAACTGATTTTGGATTTTACCACTCCTTGTTCTAAAAAGTATTATCAGCACCGCAAAGTCCTGCCCCATTATATCATTTCCTATTTGTATGCTGGCAGTTCAAACCCACCAGCTACTCCTCAGAAGGAAGGTTGGGCAATCTACTTCCATAGTGATACCGTCTTGGAAACCCAAGGAGCAGTCGCTATG
>NW_006921840.1:300327-300854 GCF_000298275.1 Orycteropus afer afer | reverse complement strand
CACCCCAAATAGGCATGGATAATGAGATTTACAAAACATCACAGAATGGAGGACAATGGCTAGAAGGGCCACATCAAGCAATTCACTGCACCATCTTAGTAGTAGTATCTCATTGTGGTTTTGAATTTCATTTCCTTAATTGCTAATGATATTGAGCATTTTTTTCATGCCCTTATTGGCCATTTGTACATCTTCTTTAGAAAATTGCCTGTTCAAGTCCTTTACCCATTTTTTAACTGGGTTCTTACTCTTTCTGTGGTTGTGTTTTAAGAGTTCTTTATATATTCTGAATATTAAACCCTTATCTGACATGTGGTTTCCAAATCTTTTCTCCCATTCTCTAGGTTATCTTTTCACTTTCTTGATAATATCTCTTGATGCACAGCAGTTATTAATTTTGATGAAGTTCAGTTTCTCCATTCTTTTTTCTTGTTGCTTGTGCTTGTGGTATCATATCTAAGAACCCACTGATTATGATTACAAAATAATAATCACAATTAAGATCTGCATGGATATTTCATTTAGGA
>NW_006921840.1:290661-291382 GCF_000298275.1 Orycteropus afer afer | reverse complement strand
GGCTGGTGCGGGATTGGGCAGTGTTTCGTTCTGCTGTGCATGGGGTCGCTATGAGTCGGAAACAACTCGACGGCACTTAACAACAACAACAACATAGCTTACAGTGTGATAAATTTAAACACATTTCTGTGATTAAAATATGTTCACACTATCTCTGCTTTGAGTCAGAGATGTTTCACACAAATAAAAAAGAGAGATTTATCTTCAGTAATGTCTAATTACCATTTGCATTGAAATTTGCTTTGCTGTTTTAACACTATTATTTGTATATACATGCATAGAGGAAATAATTAGAAACACAAATACATTTTATTTATAAAATACTTTATTTGTCTTTATATATTATATTTATGAACATATTTTATAAAAGATTCATGACAGTCCCTCACTGGAGAAGTTCACTAATTCCATTATTTTCTAAAAGGTAAACCAGAATACTAGATTTCAAATGAGCACAGCAGGTGTCATCTTTTTCATCTCTAATATCTATTATTTAAAGCTATGTGAAAAGAAAAACTGCAACAATTACTAAAATGCTTTTAGGAGAAATTATTTTGCCTTATCTGTGAAGGCCACAAATTTTCCAAATCAATCTTACTATTAAAGGGACGGGGGATTTCCATTTTAGGAATTTTAAGCAATGAATTTTGAACCCCATTGTGCTTTAGAAAGTGGTATTGTGATACAACTGTTTACATCTGTTAAGGTCTTCATAAACAAA
>NW_006921840.1:288686-289606 GCF_000298275.1 Orycteropus afer afer | reverse complement strand
AAACTCAGTGCCGTGAAGTCGTACCCAACTCATAGTGACCCCTCCTTGGTTTTCCAATGTGGTATCAGTATGGAAGTAGATTGCCCAACCTTTCTTCAAAGGAGTGGCTGGTGGCTTTGAACCACCAGCCATCTGGATAGCAGCCAAATGCCTTAGGCACTAGGCTACCAGACCACTGCTCTAAAAAATCACTGAAATAAATTTTAAAAATGTCTTGTGAGTTAAAAGCATATCAGAAGTAACTCACTTGCTTACTAGGAAATGTCCAAAAAGTTTAAAAGAATAGAAGAATATCCAGCATTAAACATAGTAAAATACGTAGTGTTTGATATACAAAACAAAATTAAAAGACACATAAGGAAGAAGAGAAAGTGTCTCTTGTTAACAACAACAACAAAAAATTCAGAGTATAAAAACAGATTCCAACTCAGTGCCATCAAGTTGATTCGACTCATAGTGACCCCTCCTTGGGTTTCCGAGGCAGTATCTCTATGGAAGTAGATTGCCCAATCTTGGACTGAGTAATGAAAAACAGATGATGGAATTACGACAGAAAATCACTTTAAAAGCTATAATAAATATGTTTCATATATTCAAGAAGGAAAGAAGAAAACATGAACAAACTGAAGAAAGAACTAGAAGAAACTGAAAAGACCAAAATTGAATTTATAAGATAAAAAACAGTGCTTGAAATTATACACACACACACACACACACACACATATACACGTGCGCACACACACACACACGGTTTCCGTAGTGTGGTGGTTATCACGTTCGCCTCACACGCGAAAGGTACCCGATTAGTAACCAGGCAGGAAGAGACTTTTAGGAGCTCTGGTAGCATAGTGCCTAAGGCACTTGACTGCTAACCAGAAGGCTGGCAGTTCAAACCCACTAGCCGCTCCTCGGAAGGAAGA
>NW_006921840.1:283852-288376 GCF_000298275.1 Orycteropus afer afer | reverse complement strand
AAAAAAAAAAAAAAAGAAAAAGAAAAAGAATGCCCACATTTTCCATACTTAATAAAAATTAACCCACAGTTCCAGTAAATACAACTAATCTTGTACAGAGTAAACATAAAGAAATCACAGCATTACATATGCGTATTGATGAAAATCTTTGATAAATAGTAAATTTAAAAGCAGCAACAGAAAAAAAGACATATGTCCAGAAGAACAAATATATAAAGAATACTAAAAAACCTAGCTTTAAGAGTTCGATGAAACCTAAACAAACATAAGAAATACAAATGAAATTACAACAAGGCACATCAAGATCTAACTGCTCCCCAAAACAAGTGGTGAAGTGAGAATCTTCAAAGCAGCCTAAGAATAAAGACATGTTACAAGTAGAGAACCAAAGAAAAAGAATGAAAACAGGTTTCTTACTGGAAAAAATGCAAAATCTAAGACAGTGCAGAAACAACTTTAATGTGCTGGGGGGAAAAATTGATCATCACCCTAGACTTTTATGCCATGGGAAAATTTAATTCAAAAACAGGTGAAATAAGGACCTCTTCAGACATGCAAAATTTGAAAAAAATTTCTCATAAGTTATCCTCTATAATAAACGTTAAAGAAAGTCCTGTATGATACTAGAGAGATATATGGATCTGCTCTAAAGGAATAACGAGCATCAGAAATTATAACTTCGTGGGTAAATACTTAAAATATTTTAAATTTAAATTTAAAATTATGTTTTATTACCTAAAACATATCAGTTGGAGCACTGGTGGCATAGTGCCTAAGGTATTTGACTGCTAACCAGAAGGCTGGCAGTACAAACCCACCAGCCACTCCTTGGAAGGAAGACTGGGCAATCTACTTCCATAGAGATACCACCTTGGAAACCCAAGGAGGGGTCGCTATGAGTTGAATTGACTTGACAGCAGTAAGTTTGGTTTTAAAACATATAATTAAAATGTAGGATGGGTGTTATGAGTTTAATTGTGCCCTCCAAAAGATATGTTGAAATCTTAATCCCCACTACCTAGGAATGTGACCTTGTTTGCAAATAGTCTTTGAAGATGTTACTAAGTAGATTAACATGAGGTCATACTGGAGTAAGGGAAACCCTAATCCAATATGACTATTGTCCTCATAAAGACATGGGTTAAAACACAGAAAGGCACACAGTGGGATGGAATTGAAAGTCCAGAAATGTTATGGTCTGTTCATTTTCAGCAAGGGTACCAAGAAAATTCAATGGGGAAAGACTAGCCTTCAGCAAATGATGTTGGTAAAACTGGATATCCACATATGAAAGAATGAAGCTGGACTCCTATCTCCCACCATATAGAAAATTAACACAAGCATTATATAAATAAGTGTAAGCACTAAAACTGTAAAACCTTTAGAAGAAAACATAGGCATTAATTATCATGATCTTGGCACAAACAAGAGAAAAATAGATAAATTAGACTTTACCAGTATTAAAGACATTTGTGCTCCAAAATACAATATCAATAAGGTAAAAATACAACCCACAGTATGGGAGAAATATTTGCAAATATTACATTTGATAAAGAACTAGTATCCAGAATATATAAAGAACTTTTACAATTAAGTATTAAAAATACAATTCAATTACAAAATAGGCAAAAGACGTGAACAGTCATTTCTCCAAACAAGTTACATAAATGATGCTTCAACACAGGAAAAAATGTCCAACATCATCAATCATTAGACAAAATTGCAAATCTAAAGCACAGTGGAATACCACTTCACAATCACTAGGTAGAAATAGCTAGCTGTTGTCCAGTTGACTCTGACTCATGGTGACTTTCTGCGTTAACAGAATAAAATGTTGTCTGATCCTGTGTCTTCCTCAAAATCACTGTCATGTTCAAGTCCATTGCTGCAGCAACTGTGACAATCCATCTCCCTGAGGGTCTCCCTTGCTCTCATTGGCCCTTTACCAGATACGATGTACTCTTCCAATGGATGATCCTTCCTGATGACATGTCCAAAGCAAGTGAGTCAGACAGTGTTCTGGTTCATAAAGTTTTTATTGACTGATGTTTGGAAGTAGATTATCAAGGCAGTTTCTTCCTAGTCTGTCTTAGATTGAAAGCTCCGCTGAAACCTGTTCACCACGGGTGAGCCTGATGGTATTTGAAATGCCAGTGGCATAGCTTCCAGCGTCATAGCAAGACCGAAGTCACCACAGTATGACAAATTGACAGGCAGTGCTCACAACCACTAAGATGGCAAAAATTAGAAAGATAAACAATAACAAGTGTTGCAAAGAATGTGGAGAACTTAGAACACTCATACATTGCTGGTGGGATTATAAAATGGTGCAGCCACTTTGGAAAACTGTCTGTTACATCAACAGTTAAACAGAGTTATCATATGACCTAACAATTCACCGCAAGTTATATACCTGTCTTAGTTATCTAAATGCTACTTACTATAACACAAATACGGAAGGAAGGTTGGGCAATCCTACTTCCGTAGTGATACTGCCTCGGAAACCCAAGGAGGGGTCGCTATGAGTCAGGGCTGACTCGACGGCACATAACAACAACAACAACAACATAACACAAATACTACAAATGGTAGCTTTTAAAAACAAATTTATTTTCTCACACCTCTGGAGGCTAGAAGTCCAAATCAGGGTCTCGAGTATGTTGTTTTCTTCCTTGTGGGCATTCTTTGGTACCTTGACTTACCTTGGTTTGTACATTATCCTCACGTGGTGTTTGTGAAGATAATGTACAAATCCTCGAACTCCCTTCCTCCTCTTCCTTACTTCCTGTGTGCCTTTGTGTGTAATCTGGTCTTTTAATGACCACATTAACATAACAAAAGAAATATACTATTTCTAATCAGGATCATATCTTCAAGTACAAGGCCCAAATAATTCAACACATATGGGGAGATGCAGTTCAACTGATAACATTCCACCCCTTGGTCCCCCCAAATTTATAATCTCTTGTGCAAAAACACATTCACATTATCATATCATCTCTCAAAGTCTAAACCCATTCAGCACTCTAAGTCCAAAATCACATTTTCTGAATCATCTAAATCAAGTATGGATGAGACTGGCTGTATTCCATCATGGGACCAAATTCTTTCCATCTATGTACCTGTTAAATCAAGAGTACAAATTATCTACTTACAGCTCCCTGGACAGCCAACTAGAAAAGACTGATATTTGTCCCCATTCCAAAGAAATTTGATCCAACAGAATGTGGAAATTATCAAACAATATCATTAATGTCATATGCAAGTAAAATTTTGCTCAGGGTGATTAAAAAACAAATGCAGCAGTATATTGACAGGGAACTCACACAAATTCAAGCTGGATTCAGAAGAGGACACAGAATGAGGGATATCATTGCTGATGTCAGATAAATCTTGACTGAAAGCAGTGAATACCAGAAAGATGTTCACCTGTGTTTTATTGACTATGCAGAGGCATTAGACTGTATGGATCATAACAAATTATGAATAACATTGTGAAAAAGGGAATTCCAGAACACTTAACTGTGCTCAAGAGGAACCAGTACATAGACCAGGAGGCTGTCATTCTAACAGAACAAGGGGATATTGAATGGCTTAAAATCAGAAAGTTGTGCATCAGGATTGTATTTTTCACCATACTTAGTCTGTATTGTTGTTGTTGTTGTTGTTAGGTGCGTCGAGTCAGCTCTGATTCATAGCAACCTTATGTACAACAAAGTGAAACACTGCCCGGTCCTGTGCCAGTCCCACAATCCTTGTTATAACTCAGCCTATCATTGCAGTCACTGTGTCAATCCATCTCGTTGAGGGCCTTACCCTTTTTTTGTTGACCCTCCATGTTACTAAGCATGATATCCTTCTCCAGTGACTGGTCCCTTCTGACACCATGACCAAAGTAGGTGAGACAAAGTCTGGTCATTCTTGTTTCCAAGGAGCATTCTGGCTGCACTTCTTCCAGGACAAATTTGTTCATTCTTTTGTCAGTCTATTGTACCTTCAGTGGGAAGGCTGGCAGTTCAAACCCACCAGCCACTCCTCAGAAGGAAGATTGGCTGATCTACTTCCACAGTGATATCACCTTGGAAACCCAAGGAGGGGTTGCTGTGAGTTGGATCCAACTCGACAGCAGTGAGTTTGCATGTTTTTGGTTTGGGTTAGGTGCACCTTAGTCTTCAGAGAGACATCTTTGCTCTTTAGCACATTAAAGAGGCCCTTTGCAGCACATTTGCCCAGTGCAATACATCATATGAAGTCTTGACTGCTGCTTCCATTGGCATTGATCGTGGAACCAAGTAATATGAACTCTTTGACAACTTCAATCTTTTCTCCATTTATTGTGATGCTGCTTATTGGACCAGTTGTGATGATTTTCATTTTCTTTATGTTGAGATGTAATCCATATTGCTGACTGTAGAAACAAGTAATATGAAATCCTTGACAACTTCAATCTTTTCTCCATCCACTGTGAAGCTGTTTATTGGACCAGTTGTGAGGATTTTTGTTTTCTTTATATTGAGGTGTAAT
>NW_006921840.1:277212-283567 GCF_000298275.1 Orycteropus afer afer | reverse complement strand
AAAAGTATGGTGAAAAGATACAACCCTGATGGACTCCCTTCCTGATTTTAAACCATGCAGTGTCCCCTTGTTCTGTTCAAATGGCAGCCTCCTGATCTATGTACCAGTCCCTTATGAGCACAATTAAGTGTTCTGAAATTCCCATTCTTCTCAATGTTATCCATAATTTGTTATGATCCACACAATCGAATGCCTTTGCATTGTCAATAGAGCCCAGGTAAACACCTTTCTAGAATTCTTTGCTTCCAGCCAAAATTCATCTAACATTAGCAATGATATTCCTCATTCCACATCCTCTTCTAAATCCAGCTTGCATTTCTGAAAGTTCTCTGTCACTATACTGTTGTAACCATTTTTGAATTATTTTCAGCAAGATTTTACTTGTATGTGATACTAATGATATTTAATCTGTATATTGAGCAAATAATCCAAGAAGCTGGACTATATGTGGAGTAACACAACATCAGGACTGGAGGAATTACCATCAGTTTTAACAACGTGTGGTATGCAGGTGACATCATCTTGCTTGATGAAAGTGAAGACTGACACAGTGGCAACAATGATAGGTTCAAGCATAGCAAGGATTGTGAGGATAGCATGATACTGGGCAGTGTTTCATTCTGTTGTACATAGGGTCACTATGAATCAGAGTCAACTCAAAGGCACCTAAGAACAACAACAAAAGAATAAGGATGGAATAAGCACATGGTAAACATTTTTATTCGAAAAGAGAGAAATTGGAGGGAAAGAAGGGGTCATGAGTATTAAGCAAGTCCAAAACTCAGCAGGGGAAATCTCTTTAGCTCTCCAGACTTGAAAATAGTCCTGTTTTTCAGGTACAACTGGGCAATGGCTCACCCTCCAGATTCTAGGCATTGACCATGTTTTCCTGATTATGAGTCAAAGCCCCTTGGCTCTGATTGTAAGCAAAGCCTTTTAGGCCCACTGGAACAGCAGCCTAGCCCCCCTCAGCTTTGTGCAGTCCTGTTCTCCTGGCCCATGGCATGGCAGAGTATTCTGTCTTAAGTTCTCATTTCTTTGTCCACAGTTCTAAATTTATCTCTTTCCTCCTGCATTTCAGTGTAGGTCACACAGGAAAACCATGCTGCCCCTTTAAGATCTTTAAGATCCTGCTTGGAAATCTCCTCCGCCAAATATTTAAGTCCATAACTTACAATTTCTCCCTTCCACAAAACATTTGAACATAATAAAGTTAGTTCTTTGCCACTTTATAATAAGAATCACAATATTCAAAGAAATAAACTCACCATAGACGATAGACTGAAATGTAAACATAAAACTATAAAACTTCTAGAAGAAAACATAGTTGGGACTCTTTGCAAGCTGAGTTACATAATATTTCTTACATACAAAAACAGAAACTTGATCCATTAGATAATAATTGATATGCTGGGTTTCATTAAAATTAAAATCTTTTTCTGTTCAAACAACACTGTTAAAAGAATAAAAAGAGAAGTCATGACTTGGGAAAAAAATATTCAAAATATGTATGTCTGACAAGAACTTGTATCCCAAATATATAAAAATTACAATGATAAGACAGGCAAACCAATAAACAGGGCAAAATATTAAATCAGATGATATCATGAAGATATATGGATGGCAATTTAGCACTGGAAAAGATGCTCAGTACCATTAATCATTAGACAACTGAAAATTAAAACCACTTTGACAGGTTCTGGCTTCTCTTTAGATGGAGTAAACATCTTGTATCCTATTTTGCTCAGTGATTAGAACTAAAATCCGTGAGAAAATATATAAAGTAACACTTTTGGGACTTGAAAAGTAAATAGCAGTAGGTAGAGTGGGAAAGGAAACAAAAAATTGAAGGAAAATTGCAATCACTGTAATTTGGGGGATACTTTTCCTCCAATATCTCTGTGGCCTCTAGACATAATCCAGTAATAGCACCACGAGGATGTAACAATTCTAAAGATATATGATACTAACTACAGTGCTTCAAGGATCATGAAGAACAAACTGATGATAGAAAAGAAAGGAGAAATAGATACATTTAAAATTATTGACTGAGAATTAAACACGGTACTATCAGTAAAACATAAAAAAGGAAAGAAAACATCAGCATGGATAAAGAAAATGTCAAGAATCTTATCAACTAACTAGACCTAATTGATATTTACAAATCAAATCATTCTGAATAAAACAATAATAGGCTGCTTATTCTTTTCAAGTGGACATGGACTATTCAACAAGATAGAAAAGCTTTTGGGTTAAAAACCTTCAGAAAATTAAAATAATTCAAATCATACAAACTATATTATCTGATGATAATGGAAAACAGAAATTAATAACAGGATATTTAGAAAATCCAAAAATATTGGAAATAAAGTTTTTTTTTCTAAAAATACATAGGTCAAAAAGTAGTCTTCAAAGAAATAAAAAGCAAAAAATACTTTTGACTGACTTTTAGGATAAAATAAAACGTATCAAATTTGTGGGAGGCAGATAAAGCATTGCTTAAAGGAAATTTTTAAATATCATGTTTATATTATAAAAGAGTAAAAGTGTCAAAGCTATAAGCATCAAATCAAAGAAACTAGAAAATAAGATAAAAATTAAAAAGCACAAAAAATAAAAAATAATAATAAAGTTAAGGAATTAGTGAAGTTTAAAATTAAAAAAAATATAAACCTCACTAGAAAACCAGCAAAATGAAATCTGGTTCTTTAAAAATATCAGTAAAACTAATAAACCTTTATTTAGAATTGCTAAGGGGGGAAAAAAGAGATGCAAATTAACAATATTAAGTCAAAAGAGGGTTGTCTTTGTGTGCCTAAACTCTACAATGAGTAAGAGTCATAATTTGACCACTTTGATTAAAAAGTATAAAATTCCATAAAATATGCAAGTGTCTAAAATTCAATGAAGCACTTACTGATGAAGATTAAAGACTTCTGTCTACAGTATAGATTACATATTAGCATAAAGAAAACAAAAATCCTCACAACTGGGCCAATAAGCAGCACCACAATAAATGGAGAAAAGATCAAAGTTGTCACAGACTTCATATTACTTGGTTTTACAATCAACGCCAATGGAAGCAGGAGTCAAGACATCAGACGACGGATTGCACTGGGAAAATCTGTTGCAAAAGACCTCTTTCAAGTGCTGAAGAACAAAGATGTCTCCTTGAAGACTAAGGTGTGTCTAACCCAAGCCATGGTATTTTCAATTGCCTCATATGCATGTGAGAGCTGGATAATGAATAAGGAAGACCAAAGAAGAGTTAATGTTTTTGAGTTGTGGTGTTGGTGAAGAATACTGAAAATACCATGGACTGTCAAAAGAATGAACAAATCTTTCCTGGAAGAAGTCAGCCTGAATGCTCCTTGGAAGCGAGAATGGCCAGACTTCATCTCACCTACTTTGGTCTTGTTGTCAGAAGGTACCATTCTCTGGAGAAGGATACCATCCATGCTTGGTAAAGTGGAGGGTCAGCAAAAAAGAGGGAGGCCATCAAGAAGGTGGATTAATACAATGACTGTAATGATAGGCTCAGGTATAGCAAGGATCATAAGGCTGGCACAGGACTGGGCAGTGTTTCTTTCTGTTGTACATTAGGTTACTATGATTTGGAGTCAACTCGACAGCACCTAACAACAACAACAATAATGAAAAAGCCCTAAAATACATAAGCAAACATTCATAGAATTGAGAAGAGAAATAAACAATTCCACAATAATAGTAAGAAGATTTACCTCACCATTTTTAATGCAGGCCAGAAAACTAGACAGGAACTCAACAAAGGAACAGAAAATCCAAACAGCACAATCAAACAACTTAACCTCATAGACGTATACAGACCACTCAACCCAACAAAATGCAATATACATTCTTTTCCAGTGAAAATACATCATTCTCCAGAGTAGACCATATGTTAGACCACAAAACGAGTTTCAATAAATTTAAAAATATCAAAATAATACAAAACATCTTCTTGGTTCATAGCAGTATAAAATTAGAAATCAATAATACTAAGATCAGTGGGAAAACATCATATATATGGAAATTGAATAACTTCCTGCTTAACAACTACTGGATAATAACAGAAATATGAAGTGAAATAAGAAAAAATTTCTAGAATCAAGCAAGAATGAAACCACAATCCACCAAAACCTTTGGGACACAGCAAGAGCAGTGTTTAGAGGTAAATTTGTAGCAATAAATGCACACATCAAAAAAAGAAGAAAGAACCAAAATCAGCAATTTAACTTCAAAACCGCAACAATTAGAAAAAGTGAAGGAAAAAGGCCTACTATTTCCAGGAGGAAGAAAATAATAAAGATTAGAGCAGAAATAAAGGTAACAGAAAACAGAAAAACTAAAGAATAAATTAGAAATTGGTTCTTCAAAAAGATTTTAAAAATTGATGAACCACTGGCATATTAACAAAGGAAAATAAACAGAAGATGTAAATAACATGAAGAAGAAGTGAAATGAACAACTTCACAAGACAACCAAGTGAAATAAAAGGGATAATAACAGAATGCTATGAAGAACTGTACTGCAACAAATTTGAAAACCTAGAAGAAATGGACAAATATCTGGAGACATATGACTTGCCTAAAGTAACAAAGACTGAGGTAGAAAGTTTGAACAGACTCATAACAAAAGAAGAAATTGAGAAGGTTATAAAAAGGAACACACACACCCCCGCCGCCACACACACACACACAAAAAAACGTCCTGGCCCAGACAGCTTCCCTGGAGAATTCTACCAAACATTCAGAGAAGAGCTGACACCAAGTCTATTCAGATTATTCCAGAACATAGAAAAGGATGGAATACTCCCAAATTCATTCTATGAAGCAAGCATAACCCTGATACCAAACCCATCCAAAGACATCACTAAAAAAGAAAATTACAGACCAATATCCCTTGTGAACATAGGCACAGAAGTCCTCAACAAAATCCTAGCCAATAGAATCCAACACCGTATCAAAAAAAATTAATACATCATGACCAAGTGGGATTCGTACCAGATATGCAAGGATGATTCACCATCAGAAAAAATAATCAATATAATCCACTGTGTAAATAAAGAAAAAAAGCCAAAGATCCTATCAGTTGATGTAGAAAAGGCATTTGATAAAATCCAACACCCATACCTGATAAAAATTCTCAGTGAAACTGGAATAGAAGGGAAATTCCTCAACATAATTAAGGGCATATACACAAAACTAAATTCCAACATTATTCTCAACAGGGAAAGACTCACAGCATTGCCCTTGTGAATGGGAACAAGACAAGGATTCCCTCTTTCACTACTTCTATTCAATATCATATTGGAAAGCTTAGCTAGGGCAATAAGAGTTGAAAGGGAAATAAAAGGCATCCAGATTGGTAAAGAAGAAATAAAATTATCCCTATTTGCAAATGGTATAATCCTATATATACAGAAAATTCCAGAGAATCAATAAGAAGACTACTGGAACTAATGGAAAGATTCTGCAAAGTAGCAGAGTACAAGATCAACATACAAAAATAAGTCAGATTCCTCCACACTAACAAAGATAGGAAAGATCATGGAGCTGGGGCGGGATTGAGCGGTGTTTCGCTCTGCTGTGCATAGGGTCACTATGAGTCGGAAACGACTTGACAGCACCTAACAACAATAACAAAGAGGAATCAGGAAAGCTATACTATTTGTAATAGCCACCTATTCTGGTTATCTAGTGCTGCTCTGACAAGAATATATCACAAATGGAATGGCCTTATCAAACAGGAGTTTATTCTCTTACAGTTTGGAGGCTTTAAGTCTGAGTTCAAAGTGCCAGGTTCTAGGGGCTGGGTGAAAGCTCCTGAGCCTTGGGTTGCAGCTCTGCCTCTGGCTCTCAGCCCACTAAAGCTGGAGGCTTTTCTTCACTCAGACAGCTGCTGGCTGCTGAGGCTCACAAACCCAAGACTGACAAGTAAAAAGGCACAGTCCCGATGTTACCAAACCACCCGGCAGAGCATTAATTCAAGTCCATTGTAAGTTCCAAGGTTGGCAGAGCATGGCAGGCTGCTGAACAATGACATGGCTACATGCTGGGTCCAAGTGTGCCACAAAAGCTATCCACTATCCCTAAGGCTTCTCCTTATATACAGGAAGCAGACCACATCCCAAAGGCAGCTACTTAGCTGCTTGTGGTATATTCCACCATGGAACTAATTGCCAATCTCACCATGGGGAATAACTACATCCTGCTGCCCAGCCACACAACCAGGCCCAGCCAAGTTGACATACAAATTTAACTACCACACCATCCAAAAGATGAAGTACTTAAAAGTAAATCTAACCAGAGATAAAAGAGAAAAAAAAAAAAAAAAA
>NW_006921840.1:275480-275882 GCF_000298275.1 Orycteropus afer afer | reverse complement strand
GGTATACAGTAAGGGAGTGATCAGCACAATATCATTTAGGCAAAGGAAGGCATAGAGAGAGGCACAAGATTTATACTGAACAAAGGCAGTATCAGTAATAAGCAATAATCTTCCAGTGGGTACGAGGCAGACATGCAAGCTGAACAGGTATGGGTAGGCAAATGTGACTACCCCTGCAATTATATATAAGTGTCACAGAGGATATTTCTATATACGTGTTCATATGTGCTACAAATATTTCCATGTAGATCATAGAGCAGTTAGGGAGAAAAGCTATGACAACTTCTTAGCCATAGCCAAACACCTTAAAGTAATAATAAATCACTGGGATTAGGGATTTAGGACCACATTCTCAAGGGACAGCTACCTCAGTTAACATAACATAGTTCACAAAGACGATTT
>NW_006921840.1:268084-274637 GCF_000298275.1 Orycteropus afer afer | reverse complement strand
AATAAAAAGTTAAATAAAATTTGAGGAGAAAACATCAGAAGAAAATGTGTACTAATTTTTCATTTGTTACTATCAGAATGTTCTGTGGGGAACTCTGGTAGCAGGGTTACCTTACCTTTCTGACCAGCAAACCAAATATAAGAAAGGGGGCTGATTATTTTAACTAAACCACTGTGAGAGTTTGGTGAATAATAGTAATATAAGATAATAAAAGCAGTCTTGCTTCTGTCACATTTATTTTCCTGAACTAATGCCTGTTTTTCAGGTTTTAAAACACTTTATGGAACAACTTGAATTACTTTTTAAAGGTCACCATTTGCATTTGCTTTTTTAAGCCTCATTCCTCTTATGTGAGAAGAGCATGTGTTTCTGCCAAGGGTTGCTTTTCTGTGACAAGCATAGGAGAACGCTTTGCTAATTAGAGAGTCTTACATATTCCCTAATATTCTATCGTCCATTCCATTGATCTGAGGCATTTCCTGGTTGAATGAGTGCCTGAATGCTGAGCGTATAAGAGAAAGCCATTTTTCCATTTGAAAAGGCTGAATATTACACATAAGAGATAACACCACAGAACTGCCAATACCTTTCTAGCCCAGATGTAATAGCTCTAGGAGAGAAAAAAAAAAATCAGTAAAACATCACAAAATAAAAAGAAAAAGAAAATGTCCAAAGGTGAGTAAATCTAGAGATTGTGAATTCTTTTAACCTTGAGAAGTATTTTGTCTTGGAATTCAGTATAACCAAGCCTCATTAATTTGAACGTTCTAATATAATGTGGATAGAGGTTCATCTAAATTTCGAACCAATTATAAACTTGTTACATTTTCACTAAAACTAGGACTTAATATTATTAAAATTGATTGATTTACTCCATGTGTTGGAAATAAGTGAATGAATTTTATAGAAATCCATGATTCAGACTTTTTACTCATTATTATTTATCTATGTTAGTGAAGATTTTGTTAAATGTTGTTTGCTATTTTTGCCAGATGCGTCTATATGTTTGTGTGTGCATGTGAGTTCTGTAGTTGATAATCGTACCGTCATTGACATAGTCCAACAGACAAGCATTGCGTGAGAAAATATCTTTATGTAAGGAAGGGAAAAGAATGTAGAAGATAATTTTATATTCTTTGGAACAGTTTACCTAAGAACATGGGAACAAAAGCACACTTATGTAATATTTCATTCACTTGTATTTATTTTTTATGGAACTTAAGCATTTTTTTTAAGAAGCCCTAGTAGCTTAGTGGTTAAGTGTTCAGCTGTAGCTGAAGGGTTGATGTTTCAAACCCACCAGAGGCTCCATGGTAGAAAGATGTGACAGTCTGCTTCCGTAAAGATTACAGCCTTGGAAACCCTATGGAGCAGTTCTACTGTGTCCTATAAGGTCACTATGAGTTGGAATTGAGTTGATGACAACCGGTTTGGGTTTATGGGTAAGCATTTTTAATTTCCCAGAATAGCTAAAACTATTAAAACTATTAAGTTAGTCTGATAGAAGCTCATCTGCATGTCCCTACCAAATTTTGAGTTGGAGTTAAAAAAATTTTGGCTCTGCACTGACTCCCTAGGTGACCTTAGGCAAGTAATTTACTTCTTTTCACTCCCGATATCCCACTAGGGAAAAGGTTAATCATATTTGCTATCTATTTACCTCACAGTTGGATTAGAGTGCTGATCATTGAAAAGTGCTTTTGGAAGCTAAATGAGAAATAAATGCCAATTATAATTTACACTTTATATGCGTGCTACTGATAAAGTAATAAAAACAGGTTCACCCATTTAAAGCTACTCTGGGGAAACATGATTAAAAGTATAGCCATTGGATGGAATGAAAAATAGTCTTCGAATATAGCTCAAGACATTTGGTATAATACTCTGCAACAGTGAGGGACCATTCTTACTCTTTCAAAGCATTCAGTTCTAAATTATTCAGAGAAAACTAGTAATTACATGATACCAAAACAACTGCCTGTGACATTCAGTCAAAAATTATTTCTGGGTTTTATATTTTCAAAGAATTCAAGTAATTCATTCAGTTTTGACTGAATGTTTTGTTATATACAGATTTTTTTTTTCTCCACTCTTAAAAGAGGAGCTCTGGTAGCATAGTGCCTAAGGCACTTAACTGCTAACCTGAAGGCTGGCAGTTCAAACCCACCAGCCACTCCTCGGAAGGAAGGTTGGGCAATCTACTTCCATAGTGATACTGCTTTGGGAGCCCAAGGAGGGGTCACTATGAGTCGGGTCCGACTTGATGGCACATAACAACAACTATTAAAAGAGTTGTATGTGACTTTGAAGTTAAAGGTTTCTTTTTCTTTGCAATATTTTTTTACCTTTAACTTTTTATAGGAATAACCCCTCTTTGAATTCCTCATCATGACTTGGATCCTCTCAGTCTCAGGAATAAAATGATTCTGAATACTACTGAAAATATTTACCTATTGTTAGAAACAGTACTTAATTTTGTAAGTAGTTAAACTTGCTAGTAATAAATTGTCAATATGCATATCCTAACTATATCTTATCACTTTAAAACTTAGGTGGGGGGCTTGAATGTGACTAAATTATGGATAATTTCTCTTCTCACAAATGAGTACCTTTCTACTTAGGCTTATTAAGGATTTAAATAAATGCAGTATGTTTGTCTTCCATTCATCTGTCAGTTTGTCGTACTGTAGTGGATCATGTGTTGCAATGATGCCTGAAGCTATTCTGCTGGCATTTCAAATACCAACAGGGTCACTCATGGTGGACAGGTTTCAGCAGAGCTTCCAGACTAAGACAGACTGGGAAGAAGGACCTGACAATCTACTTCTGAAAAAGTTGGTCAGTGACAACTGCTGGATAGAAGTGAAACTGTCTGCTGGGTGCTGGAAGACGAGTCCCTCAGACTGGAAGTCACTCAAAATACAACCTTAGTGATGTGGACAGAATAAAGCTTTCAAGACCTTCATTTGCTGATGTGGCACGACTCAAAATAAGAAGAAACAGCTGCAAACACCCATTAATGATTAGAATGTGGAATATACGAAGCATAATTCAAGGGAAATTGGAAGTTGTCAAAAATGAAATGGAACACTTGAGGATAGATATTATAGGCATTAGTGACCTGAAATAGCCTGATATTGTCCATTTTGAACCAGGCAATCATAAGGTCTACTATGCCATGAATGACAAATTGAAAAGGAATGGCATCACATTCATCATCAGAAAGAACATTCAAGATCTATCCTGAAATACAACACTGTCAGTGATAGGATAAAATCCATATGCCTATAAGGAAGGCCAACTAACTAGTATGACTATTGTTCAAATTTATATACCAACTACTAATGCCAATGCCAATGATGAAGAAATTGAAGATTTTTGCCAACTTCTGCAGTCTGAAGTTGATCAGACATGCAATCAAGATACATTGATAATTACTGGTAATTGGCATGCAGAAGTTGGAAACAAGAAGGATCTATAATTGGAAAATATGGCCTGGTGAAAGAAAGGAGGCTGGAGATCACATGATAGAATTTTGCAAGACATGTAACCTATTCATTGGAAACACCTTTTTATAATTTGCAGATGGTATACCCAGGAATCAAATCAACTACATCTGTGGAAAGAGACGAAGGAGAAGCTCAGTATCATCTTTCACCTTGGAATAGACTATTATTTGTTCATATGCAAGTGGAAGTTGAAGCTGAAGAAAATTAAAACAAGTTCGCAAGAACCAAAATATGACCTTGAGTATATCCCACCAGAATTTAGAGACCATCTCAAGAATAAGTTTGACGTGTTGAACACTAATGGCCAAATACCAAATGAGTTGTTGGATGGGATCAAGGTCATCATACATGAAGCAAGCAAAAGGTCATTAAAAAAAAAGGAAAGAAAGAAAAATAAGACCAAAATGCGTGTCAAAATAGACTCTGAAACTTACTCTTGAATATAGAGTTTCTAAAGCAAAAGGAAGAAATTATGATGTAAAAGAGCTAAACAGAAAATTTCAAAGGACAGCTTGAGAAGATAAAGTAGAGTTTATAATGAAATGTACAAAGATCTGGAGTTAAAAAAACAAAAGACAAGATGTCTCAAATTTAATAAAAACAGAAGGAAAAAAAATCAAGACTCAAGTTGCAATAATGAAGGATTCCATGGACAAAAAAAATCAAACAATGCAGGAAGCATCAAAAATGAAAGGAATATATAGAGTACTTAAAAGAATTAGTCGATGTATAACCATTTCAGAGGGTAGATATGATCAAGGAGTGATGGTAATGAAGGAAGAAATCCAAGCTGCATTGAAAGCATTGACAGAAAATGAGGCTCTAGGAATTGCCTGAATACCTGTTGAGATTTTTCAACAAAGGGATGCAAAGCTAGAAACACTTGCTCATCTATGTCAAGAAATTTCAAAGAGATCTACCTGGTTAACTGTCTGAAAGTGATCTATATTTATGCCAATTCCAAAGAAAGATGATCTTATGGAATATGGAAATTATTTAACAATATCATCAGTATTACATTCAAATAAAATTATGCTCAAGGTAATTCAATAATAATTACAGCAGTACATCAGTAGGGAAGTGCCAGAAATTGAAGCTACTTTCAGAAAAGGACATGGAATGCGGGATATCATTGTTTATGTCAGTTTGATCTTGGCTGACAGAATACTAGAAGACGTTTACCTGTGTTTTATTGATGATGGAAAAGTATTAGATTGTGTTGGTCGTAATAAATTATGGTTAACATTACAGAGAATGGGATTCCAGAACGCTTAATTGCGCTCCTGCGGAGCCTGTTAATAGACCCAGAAGAAGTAGTTCAAGAAACAGGGGATACTGCATGGTTTAAAATCAAGAAGAGTGTGTGTCAGGGTTGTATCCTTTTACCATACATATTCCATCTGTATGCTGAGCCAATAATCTGAGAAGCTGTACTACACGAATAAGAATGTGGCATCAGGATTGGAGGAAGAATCATTAGCAACCTGCAATATGCAGACAACACAACCTTCCTTGCTGAAAGTGAAGATGACTTGAAGCACTTACTGGTGAAAATTCAAGACTACAGCCTTGAGTATGGATTACACCTAATTACAAAGAAAACAAAAATCCTCACAACTGGACCAATAAACAATATCATGATAAATGGAGAAAACAGATTTCATTTTACTTAGATCCACAGTCAAAGCCCATGGAAGCAGCAGTCAAATGAGATAACGGATTGCATTGGGCAAATCTGCTGCAAAAGACGTCTTTAAAAACCCACAGCTATCAAGTTGATTCTTACTCATAGCGACCCTATAGGACAGAGTAGAACTGCCCCGTAGTGCTTCCAAGGCTGCAAATCTTTAGAGAAGCAGATTGTCTCATCTTTCTCCCATGGAGTAGCTGTTGGGTTCGAACTGCTGACCTTTTTTGGTTAGCAGCAAAATCTTTAAGCACTGCACCACCAGAACTCCTAAAGACCTCATGACAGTGTTAAAAAAACACACACAAAGATTTCACCTTAAGACTGACGTGAGCTTGACTCAAGCCATGACATTTTCAATCTCTTCAGATGAATTTGAAAGGTGAGTAATGAATAAGGAATATGCAACAAGAATTGATGCCTTTGAATTATGGTGCTGGCAAAGAATAGTGAATATTCTATGAACTTCCAGAAGAATGAACAAATCTATCTTGGAAGAAATACAGGCAGATTATTCCTTAAAAGCGAGGATGGTGAGATTTCATCTCATGTACTTTGGATGTGTTATTGGAGGCACCAGTCCCTGGAGAAGGAAATCATGCTTGGTAAAGTAGAGGGTCAGCAAAAAGAGGAAGACCCTCAAAGAGGTGGACTGACATAGTGGCTGCAACAGTGAGCTCAAGCAAAGCAATTATTGTGAGGATGGTACCTGACCGGACATTGTTTCATTCTGTTGTAACCAACTCTACTGCACCTACCACCAACAACAGCCTATTTATGGAACAGTTTGCTCCACGTCTGTTAGTCAAAGTTGAAAGAACCCTAATCTATATGGGGAAAATCAGGCTTGAAAGAATATTAATAACATATAGGTTCCAAGGTTTTGCTAAATATATTTTTTCAAGAGATACAAGTGACTCCCTAGGCATTAGGCGCTAAGGAGTATCAATCAATGTTGACTTTATCTTCAAAAATGTGTAATTATTTCAAAGGACACATATGCTAGCAGAAAGAAAGACATTAGTGAAGTTTTTCTTCATCCTGAGGATTACTCTGATCTTAAGCTTTCTCTAAATGCAAAGGTTTATTACCAGTGTTGTTGTTGATTGCTATCTAGTCAGTTTTGACATATGGCAACCCCATGTGTGCAGAGTAGAACTGCTCCATAAGGTTCCCAATGCTGTGATATTTCACAAAGCAGATCACCAGACCTGTCTGTCATACAAGGTACCTCTGAGTTGGTTTGAATTGCCAACCTATTGGTTAATAGTCCAGCACTTAAGCATTTGCATCACCCAGGAATAGCAGGTACAATATTAACCTCTCTCTTTACTTACTCAGCCCCAGGGTTACAGGT
>NW_006921840.1:260289-264497 GCF_000298275.1 Orycteropus afer afer | reverse complement strand
TGAAAAATTCTTTAAAAGGCTCTCTGGTAAAAAAAATATTAAAATAATTGCTATTTCAATTGACTTTTCATTTATAATGCACAGTAGAGATGAGGTTTGGTTATAGTAGGGGAAGGGGAAAGGGCTTGAATGAGTTGAAAAAGTGGAAAGTATAGGCATCCTATTTTTATTATGCATGAAAGTATTAGTGTATAAGTCAAATAAGATCAATGGATACTTTTATTAGAAATATCTTCTAAAATAAAAAGCAAATTTATGATTTTGGGGATTTTGAGGGATTCTGACTCTCCAGATCCCTGATGACACATCTGTCTCATTTACCAAACTTAAACATCTATGTTTGAGCTGAAACATCTATGGCATTTACCAAACTGAGCATAATTACACTAGGTAACCACCAAGGTTCCATCTAAACCCACGATACATTCTTTCACTATAATACAGAGAATCTATAAGGAGTTCATCAACAAATATTTGCATTGAAATTATGTGGCTGGTAGTGTTCTAGGCATGGTGGAGTTTTTGAAATGAATACATAAAATTAATAATCAGAACATGGAATGCAGGAAGCATGAATCAAGGAAAATTGGAAGTTAACAAAAATGAAGTGGAACATGCAGTGACAGCATATCTGACAACGGACTCATCTCTGAAAGTTCTAGAAAACTCCAACACTTCAACATCAAAAAGACAAACAATCCAATTAAAAAATGAGCAGAAGATATGAACAGACACTTCACCAAAGAAGGTATCCAGGCACCCAACAAACACATGAATAAATGTTCGTGATTATTAGCCATTAAAGACTTGCAAATCAAAACAGTCATGAGATCCCATCTTACCCAGCTTTAATAGGAAAGTTCAACAAGACAGAAAATAGCAAATGCTGGTGAGGATGTGGAGAGATTGGGACTCTCATCACTGCTGGTAGGATCGTAAAATGACACAGCCACTGTGGAAATCAGTATGGTGGTTTTTTTAAAAGTTGGAAATAGAAATACCATTTGACCCAGCAATCCCATTACTAGGTATATGTCCTAAAGAAGTGAGAGCCCAGACAAGACCAGATATATGCACACCCATGTTCATAGTATCACTATTTACAAGAGCAAAAAGATGGAAACAGCCTAGGTGCTCATCAACAGAAGAATGGATTACCAAACTATGGTACATACACATAATGGAATACTGTGCAACACTAAAGAATAGTGTAGAATCTGCAAAACATCACACAATGTGGATGAACTTGGAGGATATTATGGTGAATGAAATAAGTCAATCACAGGAGGACATATATTGTATTTGTTCACTATTGTAAAAAGTCAAGGAAAGGTTTATAAATGGAAGGAAACTTTCTTTGTTGGTTACCAGAGATGGAAGGGGAAGGGAAGGAAAATTGCTAGATAGGTAAGAGAAAAGTATTGATTTGGGTGAAGGGAAACGCAATGTACTGAAAGTGAGTAACCAACACAATAACACTAAGGAAAAGGAAGACAAAGGTGCACAAGAGGAACAGAGAACTAAAAGGTAAACAGTTTTACACACACTGCATTATCAACAATAACAAACATTAATCTGTGGGTGGATGACATTATGGGGATTGAAGTGAATATCATGAAACAAAGTGTGTGTGAAAAACAAATATGCTCTTTAAACCTTTACCCAAATCAAAAGAAAAAAAAAAATGGAATGTTTAAAGATAGATAGTGCATAAAGATTGATACCCTAGGCATTATGAGCTGAAATGGACAAGTATCAACCATTTTGAATCAGACAGTCTTATGGTCTACTATGCAAGGAATAACAAATTGAAGAGGAATGCCATAGCATTCATCATTAGAAAGAACATTCCAAGATCTATCCTAAAATACAACACTGTCAGTGATAGGATATACACCTACAAGGAAGACAAATTAATATGAATATTATTCATGTTTATGTGCCAAATGATGAAGATATTGAATTTTTACCAACTTCTGAAGTCTGAGATTGATCAAACTTGCAATCAAGACAAACTGATAATTACTGGTGATTGGAATGAGAAAGTTGGAAACAAGAAGGTGTAGTTGGAAAATATGGCCTTGGTGATAGAAATGACACCAGAAATTGTATGATAAAAGTTTGCAAGACACATGACCTATTCATGGGAAATACCTTTTTCAACAACATAAAAGGTGACTATACATGTGGACCTTGCCAGGTGGAACACACAGGAATCAAATCGACCACATCTGTAGAAAGAGGCAATGGAGCAATATCATCAGTTACAACAAGGCCTGGGGCTGACTTTGGAACAGACCATAAATTGCTCATATGCAAGTTCAAACTGAAGCTGAAGAAAATTAAAACAAGTCCATGAGAGTCAAATTAAGACCTTGATTATATCACACCTGAATTTAGAGACCATCTGAAAAATAGATTTGATGCACTGAACACTAATGACTAAAAACCAGCTAAGGTGTGGGATGACATCAAGAACATCATACATGAATGTAATGTAAATGGTGTGGCAGAGTGACAGCAGTGTCTGACCTCCTTTAACTTCATGAGAGGAAAGCAAATCGCCATAAGGATCAGCCCAAAGTTGATTCCTATGGAAGTGGAGGTCAGACTTACTGCCTTTCTCCAACCTTTTGACAAATTCTGACACTGGTTATCCATCCTCTCCTCCAAAGGAAGTGCTCTACTCCCATCTCTTATTCTTGCTGGTTGTCAGGAAATTTGAAATTGACTCTTTTTTAAGCCTAGCAGTACAGGGAAACTGACCAATCCCCTCATTAGGTTCCATATATCTTAATTGCATGGTCTCACCCCATAAGGGCACCATGCACAGTATTTCTGTTATTAGCAATCTATCTAACCCCCTTGGTGGGTCACAAGCACCTTATTTGCCTAATCCAACTCAACATTTTGGTGGGAGTTATAAGACCATGACTAGAAGGACCATATTAAGTAATTCACTGTACCACAATGAAGAAAACAATAGGTCAATAAAAAGACAAGGAAAAAAAAAGGACCAAAATAGATGTCAGAAGAGATTGAATCTTGTTCTTGAACATAGAGTAGCTAAAGAAAATGGAAAAAAATCATGAAGTAAAAGATCTGAATAGAAGATTTTGAAAACAAAGTAAAGTATTGTAATGAAATGTTTAAAGAACTGGAGTTAGAAAACCAAAAGGGGAGAACATGTTTGGCATCTCTCAAGCTGAAAAACTGCAGAAACCTTGAATTGCAATATTGAAGGATTCTGTGGCAAAATATTGAATAATGCAGAAGCATCAAAAGAATATGGAAGGAATACAGAGTCACTGTACTAAAAAAATTGGTTGATGTTCAACCATATTTGTTGTTGTTGTTGTTGTTTGCCGTCGAGTCGGCCCCGACTCATAGCGACCCCTCCTTGGGTTTCCGAGGCAGTATCACTACAGAAGTAGGATTGCCCAACCTTCCTTCCGAGGAGTGCTGGTGGGTTTGAACCGCCAGCCTTCTGGTGAGCAGCCAAGTGCCTTAGGCACTATGCTACCAGAGCTCCTTCAACCATATTAGGAGGTAGCAAATGATGGGCAAATCTGCTGCAAAAGACCTCTTTAAAGTGCTGAAGAGCAAGGATATCTCTTTGAAGACTAAGATGCGCCTAACCTAAATCATGGTATTTTCAATTGCCTCATATGCATGTGAAAGCTGGACAATGAAAGGAAGACCGAAGAAGAGTTAATGCTTTTGAGTTGTGGTGTTGGCGAAGAATGCTGAAAGTGCCACGGACTGCCAGAAGAACTAACAAATCTGTCCTGGAAGAAGTGCAGCCAGAATGTTCCTTGGAGGCAAGAATGGCCAGACTTCGTCTCACCTACTTTGGTCATATTGTCAGAAGGAAGCATTCCCTGGAAAAGGATATCATGCTTGGTAAAGTGGAGGGTCAGTGAAGAAGGGGAAGGCCCTCAACAAGATGTATTGACACAGTGGCTGCAATGATAGGCTCAAGTATAGCAAGGATTGTGAGGCTGGCGCAGGACCGGGCAGTGTTTCATTCTGTTGTGCATAGGGTCGCTATGAGTCAGAGCCAACTCGACAGAACCTAGCAACAACAACAACATATGATCGAGAAATGATGGTAATGAAGAATCCATGCTGCACTGGAGGCATGAGCAAAAAAACAAGGCTCCAGGAATTGATGGAATACCAACTGAGATGTTTCAACAAAACAATGT
>NW_006921840.1:248744-259954 GCF_000298275.1 Orycteropus afer afer | reverse complement strand
ATAGTGACTCTCGTGTGTTCTCCAAGGGTGTAAATCTTTATGGGAGTAGATTGCCTTATCTTCCTCCCACGGAGCAGCTGGTGGGTTTGAACCACCGACCTTTGGTTAGCAGCCAAATGCCTTAGCCACCACTCCACCAGAGCTCTTTACAACTATTGTATGAAGGACCTATTATATATTATTGTTCATATTAAAAGGTAGATTTTTCTAAGCAACTTTGATTGCTATTTTTCTAGGCCTTCTGTCAATTCCATTTTTTCTCTTAGATGTTTCTGAAGTGATTGGCTTCACATCTGGCAAATTGGCCATAGGGTATTCATTGAACTGCATTCAAGGTTCAAATGTTTCTATTGAAATTTTGAACATGTATCACTTGAATGGTTTCTACATTAGCAAAATACGTACCTCCCCAAAGAGGTAATTCATTTATACCCTGAAAAAGCAGATAATTAAGTGATTTTAATATGCTTTTCTTGACAGTATTTAACACATTACTAAGTATTGTGATTTCATCTTTAAACGTGTCTTGCAATTAGGTGGGTAGTAAAGTGAGTGAAATAGAATGATTAATTTTAATATGCAGAAATCAGATAAAATAAATCTCAAAGGAAGCACTTGATTTTTCCCTCTCCACATTACCTTTTGAGAAAACAATTGTGTTCTTTGGAGTGAATTCTCTCTCATTGTAGTTAACTGCACACTTTAAATGAAAATATTTCATTTTCCGAAAATTATATAAAATATTGACTTAAATTCCAAGTTGATATTTGCATATTTGCATATGCAAAGTTGGCCTCGCTGATGTTAAAATGAGAGCTCTTATCTGCAAGTATCAATGTCAAAAAATGCAGTATTCATGTTTTATCATTAACTTCATATTGGCTTAGTTTGGCCTTCCCTGTGGTAGAACTTCAAAGCACCCATCTGTCTTTCTTTACAGCAATGAAAGAAGTAGGGTGAGGCTCAGAGTCATTTGCTTTTGTGTATTTATTTTTAAATGCTCCTTCCAGGACCCCTTCTGCACAGAGTATAGACCTCTTCTTTGTGTTTTTCTATCTATGTCTACATCTGTGTCTATACAATAAGATCAGGGTAGACAACTTGATGTATATAGCTAGCCAAACACAATAATACTCCTTCCACTTCATGTGGAAAAGTGACCAAGAAGCCCAAATCAAGAAAACAAACTGATTTTGTGGAATTACTCGAGGGACAGAACTTCTATAATATCTCAAAAGCAATTAAAAATCCAACCCATTGCTGTCGAGTCAATTCTGACTTATAGTGACCCTATGGGACAGAATAGAACTGCCCCTATATGATTTCCAAGGCTGTAACTCTTACACAAGGTAGATTGCCTCATCTTTCTCCCACAGAGTGGCTAGTGAGTTCAAACCACTGACCTTTTGGTTAACAGGCAGGCACTTAAGCACTATGCTACCAGGATGCCTTCAAAAGCAACTAATGTATATCAAATCTCTCCTACAGTTATTTATTGTTGTGTGCTACTTTTTCAGAGTACACACTTGGCCTACACATTATTTTATGACAGTGTCTGTATATTTATCTCAAGAACGTTTATGGCATTTTTCAATATGATTGTCTCTGTCACCATTCTGCTTCATTACTCATAATCTAATAGACAGAAAAAAAAAAAAACAACCCAGAATTTCTAGGTGTGCCTTGAAGTTAAGTATTAGAACAGATTGGGCAGCAAGACTTATCAGAACTCTTGTTTTACTCTTTCAATAATTCCATAGAAGAGGAGTCATTCTCAATTAACTATGGGCAGATGCCTGCAGACTTTTCTCAGTTTCTCCATCAAGGGTTGAGCGAGGAATTGTAAAATGCATTATATTCCCTCAAAACACTGATATAAGTGAGTAAATCTGGAGCAGGACTAGTGTTAGTTCTCTTAGAAAAAGTAAACTTAGGGCACTTTAGAGAAAAAAGTTTATGACAAAGTTCATAACAAAACTGAGTCAAATTGGCAGAACAGTTGAAATCAGGCACCCAAATGAATAGTATACCAACGTATCTTTAAGACTGATGTATGTTGAGAACTAAATGTTAAAAATAAGTAAGGTAATACTTTCCTGAAATGGAATTAACTGATATCACAAAACTATTTTTTAAGTGCTTTTTCTCTATTTACTGGCACAATCCTATGATGTGATTTTCAAATGTTGAACTAGGCTTTCATACCTGGAATAAATCTCACTTGTTCATAGTATAGAATTCTTTTAACACATTGTTAGATTTGATTTGATAATATTTGGTTGAAGATTTATCTTCATGAGAGTAAATTGGTCTGTTGTAATTTCTTGTAATATCTTTGTCTGATTTTGATATTAGGGTAATGCTGGCCTCATAGAATGACTTGTGAAGTATTCCCTGCATCGTTGTCATCATCTTCTTTTTTTTTTTTTTTCAAAGAGATTGTTGAGAATTGATATCATTTCATCCATAAATGTTTGGTAGAATTCACCAGTGAAACCATCTGTATCCGATACTTTCTGTTTTGGCAGGTTATTAATGGTTGGTTCAATTACTGTCATGGATAGAAACAAACAAGCAACAACAACAACAACAACAACAAAAAAACATTGCCATGAAGTTGATTTGAACTTATAGCAACCCCACGTGTTACAGGGTAGGACTGCTCAGAGGGTTTTCTTTGCTATAATCTTTATGGAAACAAGTTTCCAGGCCTCTCTTCCATGGGACCACTGGGTAAGTTCAAACCGCCAACATTTAGGTTAGCAGTCCAGCACAAATGGTTTGCGGTACTTAAGGTCCTCAATAGATTTAGGCCTATTCAAAGGATCTATTTCTCTTTGTGTTACTTTTGGTAGGTAGACTGTATCTTTTAAGGAAATCATCCATTTCCTATAGGTTATCATATTTGTGGGCATAGAGTTATTCATAATATTGCTTTATTATCTCTTTAATTTTCATTGGATCAGTAGAATGACCTCTTTTTCATTTCTGATGTTAGTAATTTGTGTCTTATCTCTTTTTCCTTTGTTAGATTGACTAGAAGTTTATTGAATTTATTGATATTTTGAAAGAATCCACTTTTGATTCTGCTGATTTTCTCTATTGATCACCTGTTTTCAACTTTACTGATTTCTGCTCTAGTTTTTGTTTTTACATTTCATTTTCTTTCCTTCTGTCCTCTTTAGACCTACTTTGATCTTCTTCTTCTGGTTTTCTAAGGTGGGAACTTAGATTATTGATTTTATATCTTCTTTTCTAATATATGCATTCAATTAATTATCTTTCCCTTTAAGGGCTTCTTTTGCTGCATTCCACACATTTTGATAAATTATACTTTCATTTTCATTTAACTCAAAATATTTCTTAATTTCTCTTTAAATTTCTTCCTTGTCTCATTGCTTATTTAGAAGTGTGCTGTTTAATCTCCAACTATTTGGAGCTTTTTCGTCTGTATTTTTGTTATTGTTAGTTTATTTCCATTGTAGTATGAGAGCATACTTCCTTTGGTTTGTATTCTTTAAAATTCCTAAGGTTTGTTTCATAGGCCAGGATGTTCTCTGTCTTGGTGAACATTCCACGTAAGCTTGAGAAGAATGCATATTCTGCTGATGTTGTTTGAAGTATTCTATACATGACAATTAGATCCAATTGATAGATGGTGTTGTTCAGTTCAACTATGTCATTATTGACTTTCTGCCTGCTGGATCTGTCAATTACTAATAGATGGGTGTTGAAGTCTCCAAATGCAATAGTAGATTTGTTTGTTTCTCCTCGTAGTTCTATTAGTTTTTGCCTCAAATATTTTGATACTCTGTTAGTTGTCTTCTTGGAGAATTGGCTCATTTATCCTTATGTAATGCCTCTCTTGTTGCTGATAAATTTCCTTGCTTTGAAGTCTTTTTTTCCTGAGATTAATATAGCTACCCCAGCTTTCTTTTGATTACTATTAGCATGGTATATCTGTCTCCATTTCTTTATTTTGAATCTATATTTATCTTCATATTTAATGTGAGTTTCTTGTAGAGAAATATAGTTTAGTCTTGTTTTTTATCTACTCTGTTTCTTGATTGGTTTATTTAGATCATTCATATTTAAAGTCATTACAGACATATTTGGATCAATAGCTAACATATTTGCAACTGTTTTCTATACATTGCCCTGGCTCTGTTGTTTTCTTTTCTTTTTCTTCTTCCATTCTTTTTCTGTCTTCTCTGGTTTTACTTGAGCATTTTTTGTAATTTCACTTCTCCTCCTCTCTTACCATGTCAATTTTCATTCTCTTAAGAGGTTTAAATGTTGCCCTAGAATTTGCCATATGCATTTACAAATAACCCAAGTCCACTTTCAAATAGCATTTTATCACATCACAGGTATTACAGAACATTATCACAGAGTGTTCCCAATTTGTCCCTCCTGTTATACATTTCTCTTATTCATGAGGTATAATCACTGAATAATTATTGTTGTTGTTATTTTGAACAGACTGTTATCTGTTCAATAAATTAAGAATAGGAAAAACAATATGTATTATTTTCCTTCATTTATTTCTTCTCTCATACTCTTCCTTTATGTAGATCCAAGTGTCCGACTTACATTATTTCCCTCTCTTCTGAAGAATTTCTTTGAACATTTCTTGCAAAGGAGGTCTTCTAGTGCTTGTGTCAAATTCCCTCATTCTTTCCCTCCCCACACCGAAGAAGTCTCTATTTCTTTTTCACTTTTGAAGAATAATCTCACTTGTTAAAGAACTGGATTTGAAGCCTCTATTCTTTCAACACTAAATATTTTACTCCGATCTCTTTGCTTACAACATCTCTGAAAAGAATTCACATTTAATTCTTATTGAGCCTATGTAGGGAAGGTATTGTTTTTTCCTCTGGCTTCTTTTCAGATTTTCTCTTTGTTGTTCATCTTCTGCAGTTTGGGTATGATATATTTAGCTGTAGATGTTTGGGTATACTTGGTGTTTTCAGAACTTTTTAGTGCCATCGTTTGCTGTCTGTCATTAATTTTGGAAAATTCACAGGCATTATGACTTCAAATATGTCTTCTCTTCGTTTCTCTCTCTCTTCTCATTCTTACATGTATTCTCATTGTACATAAACTACATAAACCCTTTGTATTTGTCCCAGTGTTCTTGGATATTCTATTCCTTCCTTTTTTTCCCCTTGGCTTTACATCGAGGAAGTTTCTGCTGACATATCTTGAAGTTCCTCAGTTCTCTATTTAGCCAAATCCACTTTACTGGTGAACTCACCACAAACATCCTTCATTTCAATTACAATGTTTTTGATTTCTAGTCTTTCTTTTGACGTTTTCTCAGTTTCCCTTATTCTACTAACTTTACCCATCTATCCTTACATGTTGTCCATTGTTTTCCAATAAAGCTCTTAGCATATTAATAAGTTATTTTACTTTCCTGATCTGATAATTCCAAAATATCTTCAAAATATCTTGTTTATCTGAGTCTGATTCTGAAGCTTGATTTGTCTCTTCAGACAATTTTTTTGCTTTTTAGGATGCCTTGTTACTATTTTTTTATTTATTTATCTAATCATCTATCTATCTATCTATCTATTTTGGTAAGGGCCAAACATGGCTATCACTTGAAACAAACTGAGGAACCGAGTGTGAGGTTTTATGCTTATTGAGGTAGGAGTTGAGCTGTGGTTTTTACTGTTAGCTGTCGCTCTAGCTGTAGTTGTCAGAGGGTAAGATTTCCTCTTTTGTCCTTCTTTTTCCCATTTTTGTCTTTGTGTTTCCCAGTAGTCTCCTTACATAGGGATTTAGGGTTTCAGTTCTTGCCATTGCAATCCCCTGTTATTTTACAGTGCCCAGTTCACATCATGGTAAGATGTAGGAGGAGAGGAACTATTCTGTAGTTTCGGGATTAGGTCTCAGTCTTTTAGTGAGTTTGTGCCCCTGAGGTGTGACCTTCACAAGTTCTTCTTAGCTCTTTATCCTTCTTCCCTGTGTGAGACAAGAAGGGTAGAGGGTACTGGAATTGGGTATGTCCATTTTGGTTATGTTGTCAGAAGGGACCATTCCATGGAGAACGATATCATGCTTGGTGAAGTGGAGGGTCAGCAAAAAAGGGGAAGGCCCTCAATGAGATGGATTGACACAGTGGCTGCCATGATGGGCTCAGGTATAGCAAGGATTGGGAGGCTGGCACAGGAATGGGCGGTGTGTTTCATTCTGTTGTACATAGGGTCGTTATGAGTTGGAGCCAATTTGATGGCACCTAACAACAACAACAATTTCTTTTCATGACAAACTAGAAGGGACTGACTTTGGGTTGGTTAATTCCCTTCTCCAGATTGGTTAGATTTTGGTAAGAACCATGTCACTTAGGCTCTGGAAAAATAAATTCTTACGATAGGGTTTTGTTGAAGAGAACAGAATGTTCAATGCTCTGGGAGTATTTAAAAATGACTAACTTTTTCCACCCTCTCCTGGAATCAAGAGAGTTTTTGTTTGTTTGTTTGTTTTTTGTTTTGTTTCGCTTTTTCTTCCTGTTCTTCTCTCTCAGAACTTGGTACGGTTCTTAGAGATAAAATTCACGAAAGTGTGAGGGCTTCACTAGGACTGGCCCTGGTGTTTTTAACTAGCTAGCTAATCCACACTGGGCCTTCAGCAGTGTGTCAGTTGTAATTTAAAATGTTCCTCCTGGATCATGTTCCAGTAGTATGATTCTACTCTGGGCTTCTAATTCTGTTAATCTGTGATTCTCTGATGAATCTAAGAAGGCTTTTTGACTTTTGCTTTGTTCATCCTTTCTTGTGAGGATGGGAATGATGCCTTGCACACTTCAGAAACCGGAAGTCTGATCCCTTTTTTTTTTTAATGCTCCTGAATTATTTGGTTTTAAGTTACAGTGCTTAAGTAAGATCATCTTGAACAACTTTGAAACAATAAAATGAAAATCTAGCAATCAACTAGATGATTTGGGAAAGTAAAACCATCTCTTTCCTGTCTCACCTATCACAATAGCCCAGTATGCTGATTATTTATTTATTTTTATTTCATATCCTGATGTTATAGGAGCTCTGGTGGCACAGTGGTTAAAGCATTTGGCTGCTAACCAAAAGGTCAGCAGGAGTTGCTCCGCAGGAGAAAGATGAGGTAGTCTGCTTCTGTAAAGGTTTATTCCCTTGGAAACACTATGGAGTAGTTCCACTTTGCCCTATAGGGTTGCTGTGAGTTGGAATCTACTTAATGGCAGTGGGTTAGTGGGAATGTTGTGGGTAGACTCCAAAGTTGACAAAGGTTGAGCATAACAGTACCATGACAATAATATCAAAGGTTAAAGGGAGAAGGCATATTTTTTTTCTGGTGCTAACACATACGGTCATAATTCCTTAACTCTATGTGATATCTGGTCTGTCTTGATAGAATGTGAGAAGATAGAGAACACTCTGTTATCTCTCATTTGGCAGAGATTATCAGGCATAAAGATAGCAGTCGAATTACTAAATATTTATTTTATAAGAAGCCCGATGGAAAAGCAGCTTTCTTTTCTAAATGCAATGCTATGTGAATTCTCTGCATCTTCAGAAAGTAGCTGAGTTGCTAGTGAAGCTCTAAAGTGGGTTATATAGTTCAATGGACTGGAATCACATAAACTTCTGAGTGGATTATTAGCTGACTGGACCAAAGTCACTATATTACAAGGACCATTATACATACTTACCCATATATGCACAGATGCACACACTACTTTTCTCACAAAGTGTCCATGAGGCATCAAAGGATTCTGAGTATATTATATCATGTTTGAAATGTTGGAGGAAGTTGATTGTAGTGGGTTTGGGACTATTCATTCCTCTTTGAATATTTTTTTTTATACACCCTGGCAATCAGGTTACCGGATTCGTTTGAGGCTCAGAAGGTTGTCTGTTTTTGATGATGTTATAATGGTTGTTTGATCTGTGATTTTTTATATTAAAGCAAGAAAGCCATTCAACTAAGTCTCACTCCTCAGCGTGGGTGGGGCTTTTTAGTAGCTGGACGTGTAAACAGACTGCCTGCCTGCCACTGTCTATTTTACATGGATGAACTTCTTATGGTTTTGGAAAGTACAAGGTGTAACATGCCCAAGGATGCCAGGTGGTGGGATCTATGACTGATTTGTTATTTTTAAGTTGAAAAAGATCGCAACTGCATCATTCTGCCTATCGTTGAATGGCTTTATGTAAATTAAAGTATGAATTCAGTTGTAAGCATTCTGAGGGATTCTATACGACAAGTGATAAATGCTGAAACAGAAAGATTACTTCACTACTTTCTTCCCCCTTCCTTTCACTGTTCTGTTTTTGGGTGAATAAACCTAGTTTATTTCCATTAAAGGCAAGTCATACTTTATCACTAAATGAAAAGCACCATTTTGTGTGTGGAGCTAAAATGGGCTTTCAAAGTGAGGAATTTCATTGGATGTGGCCCACTGTTAAGCCCTCGGAGGACTGCTATGTGTTAACTTCCTTTCTAGCTGTGTAAGCATACTAATATGGTAGAATGTTTACTTCTATGGTTTTAAGTCTATATCGTGTGCAGTGATTGATAATTCTTCTCAAAATATTAACCATCATGTTCACAGAACCATAATGGTAATACAATGAAATGAAAGTGTTTTCTGTTCTCATAATTAACTTCCTCCAAAAATGGAAAACACTTGTTTAAAAATACATTTAGGAAAGAGGAAAGGGAAGTAAATGGATTTGTATCTGGCCTTGCATTTGTCTTTAGTGCATTAAAGCAAAAGGGCAGAGGCTGTATTTTTGGTTACCTTTGCTACATATTTCCATGTTCTTTTTGGCAAGTATAATGAATAGATTTTCATTTTGGAAACATTAATAAAGAGATCACTCCTTGTTCTCTTAAAAAAGAAAAAGGAAAACATTAATGTTTATTCTTTTATAAAGTAATATTAACAATTCCCCAGCCTCATGTATATGTGAAGGAAGTTATCCATACATTACAAGATTTATTTTCTTAAGAGTACATTTCAAGTCACAGAAGCGTGGAATCTCAGAGCTGAAAGGGAATAGAGTGGCTTTCCACTCAATCATCTTATTCAGTTTAAAAATCCCCTTTATTGATCAACTTCTAGAGGCATAGATTGAGAAACTAGGTGTACTCATTCTCCCTCTAAAACAATGAAAATACAGAAGAAACAAATACAATCAAAACTTTGACAATTAACCAAAACTAATTGTCAGAAAATAAACTGAAAATCATCTACCTAAAAAAAAAAAAGAAGAAGAAGAAGAAGAAAGGAAACCTACTGAACCTGCTTAAGACTGTCTGATATTTTAGCTTGGGGCTGTTCCCATCATCACTCTTATCTTTGTGGTAGCTAAAAACTGGCAGACAATGGAAAGATCTGACATCTCTTGAAGCTCTGTAAACACACCATCCCCCAGAGCACAGTCAATATTTTGTGCAAACTTGTAACTCCCTGGAAAAATCACTTTTCTCAGAGTTTGGTTGCTATTTTATTTGACTCATTTTCCCAGAGAAACATCTGGCAACATCTCAGCTGCCTAAGGCTGTGATTTCAGTTGAAGCAAAGAGAACCTCACCAGGAATTTAAAAGGCAATGCTAAAGAACTAGATGACCACAGGGAATTTTGGAAAGTACTAGCATATCTTGGGGATCTAATAGGGTACATACAGGTGGCAGGATAGGCACCTTCCTAGAAAAGACCAAAAAACAGGAGAAAATCCCAGTAAATCACAGATGGCTGACCCTGAGACCCTGCATAAGCAGAATGTGAAATCTAAGCGTGCTTGTAAACTGCATTATGTTTCAAGGTGCTCCTTCTCACATGTATCCTCTTGACAAAGGGTCGAAGACACAAAGGCAAGGTATTTAAGAAAAACTTGTGATGAATCATTGGCTGACCACTAAATTATCCTGTCCCAGGTGTGGCCCCTAAGAAGTTAGGCTTAAAAGTAAAGCAAGAACTTACAAAAAGCTAACATTGCACTCAAGGGCTACACACCACAAGGGATGTTGTGGTGGTGGTTAGGTGCATTGAGTCAGCTCTGACTCATAGCAATGCTATACACAACAGAACGAAACACTGCCTGGTCCTGTACCAGCCTGACAATACTTGCTATACGTGAGCCTGTCATTACAGCCACTGTGTCAATCCATCTCATTGAAGGCCTCCCCCTCTTTCATTGACCCTCCACCCTACCAAGCATGACATCTTTCTCCAGGGAATGGTCCCTTCTGACAACATGACCAAAGTAGGTAAAACGAAGTCTGGCCATTCTTGCTTCCAAGGAGCATTCTGGCTGCACTTCTTAGCAAACATATTTGTTAGTTCTTTTGGCAGTCCATGATACTTTCAGTATTCTTCTCTAACACCACAACTCAAAAACATCAACTCGTCTTTGATCTTCCTTGTTCATTGTCCAGCTCTCACATGCATATGAGGTCATTGAAAATACCATGGCATTGGTTAGTCACACCTTAGTCTTCAAAGAGACATCTTTGCTCTTCAGCACTTGGAAGAGGTCTTTTGTAGCAGATTTGCCCAGTGCAATACATTGTCTGAAGTCTTGACTGCTGCTTCCATTAGTGTTGACTATAGAACCAAGTAATATGAAATCTTTGACAACTTCAATCTTTTCTCCAATTATCATGATGCTCCTTATTTGCCCAGTTGTGAGGATTTTCATTATCTTTATGTTGAGATGTAATCTATACTGAAGAGTGTAGTCTTTAATTTTTACCAGTAAGTGCTTCAAATCATCCTCACTTTCAGCAAGCATCTGCATATCACAGGTTGTTAATGAGTCTTCCTCCAATCATGATGCCATGCTGGCATCTTTATATGCTGGACTCTTTATATAGTCCAGCTTTTTGGATTATTTCCTCAGCATACAGATTGAATAAGTATGGTGAAAGGATATAACCCTGACACACTCTGCTCCTGATTTTAAACCATGCAGTGTCTCCTTGTTCTGTTCGAACAGCAACCTCCTGGTCTGTGTACAGCCTCCTGATGAGTATAATCAAGAGTTCTGGAATTCCCAGTCTTCTCAATATCATCCAAAATTTGTTATGATCCTGTTTTGGTTACCTCTGTGCCACTTTAACAGAAAATACCACAAATGGGATGCTTGAACAAACAGGAGTTTATTCTCTTACAGTTTGGAGGCTTTAAGTCTGAGTTCAAAGTGCCAGGCTCTAGGGGCTG
>NW_006921840.1:247442-248194 GCF_000298275.1 Orycteropus afer afer | reverse complement strand
GGGGAATACTACATCCAGCTGCCCAGCCACTCAACCAGGCCCAGCCAAGTTGACACACAAACTTAATTACCACATGATCCACACAGTCAAATGTTTTTGCATAGTAAATAAAACACAGGTAAACATCTGTCTGGTATTCTTTGCTTTCAGCCAAGATCCATCTGACATCAGCAATGATATCGCTCATTCCATGTCCTCTTCTGAATCCAGCCTGCATTTCTGGAAGTTCTCTGTCAATACACTGCTACAACTGTTTTTTATTTATCTTCAGTAGGATTTCACTTGTATGTGATATTAATGATATTGTTCAGCAGTTTCCACATTCTGTGGGATCACCTTTCTTTGGAATGGGTACAAATATGGATCTCTTCTAGTCAGTTGGCCAAGTAGCTGTCTTCCAAATTTCTTGGCATAGCCAAGTGAGTGCCTCCAGTGGGGCATCCATTTGTTAAAACATCTCAATGGATATTCCATCAATTCCTGGAGCCTTGTTCTTTGCCACGCCCTTCAGTGCAACTTTGATTTCTTCCTTTAGTACCATTGGTTATTGATTATATGAAACCTCCTGAAATGGATGAACATCAACCAATTCTTTTGGGTACAGTGACTCCATATATTCCTTCCAACTTCTTTGGATGTTTCCTGTATCCTTCAATATGTTGTTGTTGTTGTTAAGTGCCATCGAGTTGTTTCCGACTCATAGCGACCCCATGCACAGCAGAACGAAACACTGCCCGATCCTGCGCCAGCCC
>NW_006921840.1:239092-245103 GCF_000298275.1 Orycteropus afer afer | reverse complement strand
TTCTTCCCTTTTGGTTTTCTAAGTCTGGATCTTTGCACATTTCATGATAATAAATGACTTTGTCTTCTTGAGCTGTTCTTTGAAATCTTTTTTTCAGCTCTTATCTTGTCGATTCTTCCATTTGCTTTAGCTACTCTCCATTCAAGGGAAAGTTTCAGAGCCTGGTTTTTCTTCCTTTCCTGTCTTTTTAATGACCTTTTGCTTTCTTCCTGTATGATGTTCTTGATGTCATTCCACACTTTCTCTGGTTCTTGGTCATTTGTGTTAAATGCTTCAAATCTGTTATTTATATGATCTCTAAATTCAGGAGGGATATAATCAAGGTCCTATTTTGGCTCTCGTGGACTTGTTTTAATTATCTTCAACTTCAACTTCAACTTGCATATGAGCAGTTGATGGTCTGTTCCACAGTCAGCTCCTGGCCTTGCTTTGGATGAAGGTATTGAGCTTCTCCATCACCTCTTGCCACAGATGTAGTCAGTCTGATTCCTGTGTGTTCCATCTGGTGAAGTCCACATGTATAGCAGTCATTTGTGTTGTTGAAAAAAGGTATTTGCAATGAATCAGTTGTTGGTCTTGCAAGATTCTATCTTGCGATCTCCAGCATTTCTATTACCAAGGCCATATTTTCCAACTATGAGTGATTCTTCTTTGTTTCAAACTTTTGCATTCCAATCACCAGTGGCAATCAACACATCTTGAGTGCATGTTCAGTCAATTTCAGACTGCAAAAATTGGTAAAAATCTTCAATTTCCTTATTTTTGGCTTTGGTGGTGGGTGCATAAATTTAAATAATATTAACTTCCATAGTGATACCACCTCGGAAACCCAAGGAGGGGTCGCTATGAATTGGGTCTGACTTGACAGTACATAACAACAACAATAGTAGTAACTGGTCTTCCTTGTAGGCATATGGTTATTATCCTATCACTGGCAGCATTGTGCTTCAGGATAGATCTTGAAACATTCTTTGTGATGATGAATGCCATGCCATTTCTCTTTTATTTGTCACTCGTGGCATAGTTGTTGTTATGTGCCGTCGAGTCAGCCCCGACTCATAGCGACCCCTCCTTGGGTTTCCGAGGCAGTATCACTACGGAAGTAGGATTGCCCAACCTTCCTTCCGAGGAGTGGCTGGTGGGTTTGAACCGCCAGCCTTTTGGTTAGCAGTCAAGCGCCTTAGCCACTATGCTACCAGAGCTCCCCATGGCATAGTAGGTTGTATGATTGTCCAATTCAAAATGGCCAGAACCAGTCCATTTCAGCTCACTAATGCCTTGGATATTGATCTTTATGCATTCCATTTCATTTTTTGCAACTTCCAATTTTCCTAGATTCATATTTCATACATTCCATGTTCTGATTATTAATGGATGTCTACAGCTGTTTCTACTCATTTTGAGTCATGCCACATCAGCAAGTGTAGGTCCCAAAAACTTTACTCCATCCACATCATTAATGTTGGCTCTACTCTGAGGCGGCAGCTCTTTTGCAGTCAAATTTTGAGTGCCTTCTGACCTGAGGGGCTCATCTTCTGTCACTATATCAGATAATGTTTCAGGGCTATTCATAAAGTTTTCCAGTGGTATATCAACAGACAGTGTTTCTCTGCTATTCATAAGGTTTTCACTGGCCAGTTCTTTGAGAAGTGATGGCCCCTTCTTTCTTCTGAGTCTGTCTTAGTCTGGAAGCTCCACTGAAACCTGTCCACCATCGTAACCCTGCTGGTATTTGAAATACTGGTGTCATAGCCTCCAGCCTCACAGAAACCCGCAAGCCACCACAATACAAGAAACTGATAGATGAGTGGTAGCTACAAGGGATACAGATCTGCATGATTAGTCCTAGAGGGTTTCTAAACAAAAAAGTGTGCCAGAAAGACATACAACAGGAAGAACAAGCCAGAAATACCCACTGACTTTGGGGGATCGAGGAATCTGTTATAGTTTATTATCTAAAATGTGCACTTTTCAACCAAAGAATAAGAGACATTAAGAAATGGGAAAATATAGCATATACAAAGAGAGAGAGGGAAAAACAAAAGCAGCCAATAGAACATGTACCTGAAAAGCCAGATTATGCATTGAGTAGACAAATACTTCATAGCAGCTATTTTAAACATGTTCAAAGACCTAAAGGGAACCATGTTTAAAGAATTTAAGGAAAGTACAAGAACAAAGTCTTACCAAATAGAGAATACCAATAAAGAGTTTGAGATTATATTTTAAAACAAGAACCAAATAAAAGCTCATTACAGCACTATTCACAATAGCCAAAAGAAGGACATAACCCAAAAAGCCATCAACAGATGAATTGACAAACAAAATGGGGTATAAGCATATTATGGAATATTACTCTGCCATAAAGAGAAATGAAGTTCTGATACATGTTATAACATGGGGGAACCCTGAAAACATTATGCTGAGTGAAGTAAAGCAGTCACAAAAAGGCAGATATTATTGATCTGACTATTACGAAGTACCTAGAACAGGAAAATATATAGAGATCAGAGGTTATTAATGGTTACCAGGGAGGAGAAGGAGAGAGAATGGATGGGAATAATTTTTGTTTAGGAAGCATTGAGTTTTTGTTTATAGGTATGGAAAATTTGGCAAAGGATATTGGTGATGATCTCACAACGTGAAGTAGTTGATCTCAGTGGATTCTATATGTGACGAATGTTGAATTGGCAAGTGTTGTGTTATTTATGTTTTTACAACAATGAACAATTTAATACGTGAAATAAAAAATTTACCAGAGGGGTTTAAAACAAGAGCTGGCAGAAAAATAATCCGCTGACTTGAAGATAGGACGATAAAAATTTTTCAGGTTAGAGACCAGGAAGAAAAAAAAAAAGAGAATAAAGAAAAATGAACAGAGCCTCAGTGTTCTGTGGAATGTCATCAAGTGTACCAATGTGAACATAATAATAGTCCAAGAAGGAGAAGAGAAATGGAAAGTACAGAAGGGGGAATGAAATATGGAGCAAAATATGTATGTACTATAGAAATTTCCTTAGAATTAACCTGAACTAGGTTGTTTTAAGTTAAAATGCTATTTCTGACCCTAAGAGAAGACACTCAGAATATAGCTAAAACTAAATAGAAAAATAAGCAAAAAATGAGTTAAAAAGATAAACTAGAAAATACATGTGTAACACGAAGAGAGGAATACAGGAACGAAGAAGCAAAAACAACATAATACATGTAGAAAACAAATAGAAAATGGTAGAAGTAAATCCTACCTTATCTATAATTACATTAAATGTAAATGAATTATTCACTCCAATTAAAAGGGATATACAGTACTGATAAGCAAAAAATTGGCCTCACGTATTCTTCACCCATTTTCCCTTAGTGGTAATGTCTTATATATACAACTAAAGTACAACATTAAAACCAGGAAATTGACAATGAACCAATCTAAAACACTTATTTTTATTTCACTAGTTTTACATGCACTTGTGTGTGTGTGCATATGCCTGTGTTTGTGTTTCAACATACTATTATCACATGTGTAAATTCATGTAACCATCACTGTTAGCAAGATACAGAGCTATTCGATCACCTGCCACAGGCTTTTTTCCTTAATTTGCAATCTCTCTTTTACAATGTGCTTTTAAAAAGTGAGATAACTTTTTACAAATTTTCCTGAGAACCTCTCCACCCATCACCATCATTTTGACATAGGATTCAGGCCAATGTGGCACTAGACAGGGACAAAGTCAATTGACAAACACCATTCTCTACTCAGGAACACATATTCCTTCCAACAACTAAGGTTGTGTAACTTATTTAAGCTTGTTGCCCAGGCTCTCTTTTGTACTGCCTTTCAGGTCACTCAGTGGCTTATGCACATAAACTGAGTTCAAGGCCATCCCACTGATTCACAGACAAGGCAGAACATTTTTGAATGTAGGTGGTGGGCACAAATCATTCTTAAACTATGGCTCATTTATTACAAATCTAATTGTGAAAATGTTTTTTTTTTTTTCCTTCTAAATACCTGGAGGTTTTATCACAAAGTACCAATGACAGGAGAGAGTTGAGAGGGAAGAGGGATTTTGGAAACTTGATCTAACATTTTACTTACTATCTTTAGCTTTATTTCACTTTCCCATCAGTATGTGTACTGCATATATATCTGTATCTCCATTCAAATAACCAATAAAAAGGTAAAAGTGCTTTAGCATCCTATTAAAGAAGTTTCCTAGATTGACAGTCATTTAGTATGTTACTTAACCAATTGTGAATCCACGTATCTTTACTATCACTCAGCCTATATCTCTACATTTTGACCACTGCATGAGATGGCCAACTGTCTCTATGTGCCCAAAACTGCGGACTTTCCTAGGATATAAGACTTCCAGTGCTAAAACTGGACAGTCCTGGGCAAACCAGAACTGGTTACCCAACAGTGGAAACATTCTATAACTTGTATGGTTTAATTGAAAACTCTAGAATATCATTGGCCCCGTAATTTAATAACTGTATTTAGAGAACTGGCTAATATCTGTGATCCTCTTTCTAAAATTTATTTGAGGCTAAGCACACCAAAGCCCTTCTCTGCTTAGATAGGGAATAATATGTAATTTCTTCCTTGGGGGACTTTCTAAAGAATACTTTGAAATTAATTTTATGTAGTGAATTTCAGAGAGCAACTGATTGAAAAGCAACTGATTTAATCAACAGTCCCCTAGTTGGCATTTTGTAAAAATAAGCTCAAAGAAGTCAACACAAAGTATAAGGGGGAAAATAAAACTAGTTCATGAACACGAAAAGGAAGACACAGAGCTTCCTTTGAAGTTTAATTCAGATGGTAACTAATCTTCACCAAGCCAACATACTCTCCATACACATTACTGTGAAACAAATATATTTAAAATACATCTCAGGGAAATTGGTCATTCTTCCTCCCTAAGTACAGTAAATACTTTATTGATTTGTAGCTCAATTACTCTGAAGCATCCGACAATTTTAAATTCGAAATGATCTTGCATGTAAAATCTTTGTCCAACTCTTCTTCTTTCCTCTGCACCATTACCCCATATCCAGACCATTCCAAAGATCCCACAAGAGATATGCCAAAATAATACAGAGGAAAACAAAAGAGAAATATGTTACTGGAAGTAACAGTTGCTTTTATTGTTATTATTATTATTATTATTGCTCCAGTTCACCTCTTTATGGATGAAGAGGATTCTGTGGAATTTGTCCATGTAATTATATTTGGAACATTTCTTAATTCCCATTTTTCAAGTATGCTTTCTCAACACCACATGGACAACCTAACAAGCTAACAATAAATCTAAACTTTCCTAGTTTGCTCTGTAAATTTGTCCAGAATGGATAAAAATTGACTGTCTTAAATATCTTTTGCCCATAATGTTTGTTAAAAACTGGTTAAGTAAAGCTTTCTATTTTCTATTTATCATCTTTGTCTTTACTATGAATCATGATGTTTATTACTCAAGAATATTTAGAAAATGTATTGTACTCTTGATTCAGGAGGGTGGTTAGTGTCAAATATTTCTCAGAATAGTCTTCAAGGCAGTGATTTTACTTGATTAAAACTTGCTACATCTTTGTGTGTGAGCAATTCTATTATGAACTGTAGCTTAATTTCATTTGCTCAAAACTGAAAACATATCTTCAGCTAATAGGTTTCATGTCTATATTTGGTCATGACACTAAAGTTGAGTGGTTGGTTGATGAAATCTTCAGTAACATGTTGACTACACCAGAAAAAGAAAACAGTAATCTTCTTTTCTTTTTATTTATTAAGAGTTGAGTAAAATGTTCATACAAAATTATTTTTTAAAATTAAGGTTTAACCAGGGATAAACATACTCCTTAGAACAATCAGTGCTATGAGACCAAAAAGACAGCATTTGTCCCAAAACAAAGGTCAGAAGGCAGGAAGGGGAAGGAAAGGACAAATGGAAACAGGAAATACAGGGAGAAAGTAGGAAGAGTTACATTGTAGGAATTGTACCAATATCACAAAAGAA
>NW_006921840.1:236120-238897 GCF_000298275.1 Orycteropus afer afer | reverse complement strand
GATTAGTAATATTCAAAGTTATTGTCTTAGTCATCTTTTGTTGTTGTTATGTGCCATTGAGTCATCTAGTGCTGCTATAACTGAAATACCACAAGTGGATCACTTTAACAAACAGAAATTTATTCTCTCATAGTTTATGAGGCTACAGAGTCTGAATTCAGGATGCCAACTCTAGGGGAAGGCTTTTTCTCTGTCAGTTCTGGAGAAAGGTCCTTGTCTCCTTTCAACATCTGTGGGCCTGGTGTTCATTGGAGATGTCCATGTGTCTTGGCATCAACATTCCCCTAAGTCCTGGGGGTTCTCAGCAAATGGACCCTGAGTCCAAAGGACATACTCTGCTGCTGACAGTACTTTCTAGGTGGTACTGAAGTCCCTCTTTCTATGCTGCTTCTCTTTCCATTATCTCTTGTAAGATAAAAGGTGATGCAAGCCACACCCCAGGAAAATTCCCCTTACATCAATCAGATCAGAGCTGTGACCTGAGTCAGGGTGTTGCACCCCACCCTAGTACCCTTACAACTGGTTGGTTGAGCACCTCAGATCGTATCATAGGGGATGATTACATCACTGCATAACTGCCAAACCACTGAGAATCATGGCTAAGAAGGCTTGAAGCACTTACTAATAAAGATAAAAGAATATAGCCTTCAGTGTGGATGGCACCTCATCATAAAGAAAACAAAAATCTTCACAATAATGAGCAACATCATGATAAATGGAGAAAAAAAAACTGAAGTTGTCAAATATTTCATTTTGCTTGGATACACAACCAATGCCAATGGAACCAGCAGTCAAGACATCAAATTTAGTATTGTACTGGGCTAATCTGCAAAAGACCTCTTTAAAGCATTGAAGAGTGAAGATGTCACTTTGAAGACTAATGTGAGCCTGATCCAAGCCATGGTATTTTCAATAGCCTCTTCTGCAAGTGAAAGGAGGACAATGAATAAGGAAGACCCCAGAAGAACTGACGTATTTGAATCACGGTGCTGGAAGAATGTTGAAGATACCATGGCATACCAGAAGAACGAACAAATCTGTCTTGGAAGAAGTACCATCAGAAAGCTCTTTTGAAGTGAGAATGGCCAGACTTCATCTCATGTACTTTGGTCATGTTATCAGGAGAGACCAGTCCCTGGAGAAGGATATCATGCTTGGTAAAGTAGAGGGTCAGTGAAAAAAAGGAAGACCCTCAATGAGATGGATTGACACAGTGGCTTCAACAAAGGGCTCCAGCACAGCAAGGATTGTGAGGATGACACAGGACCGGGCAGTGTTTCGTTCTGATGTACACAGGGTTGCTAGGAGTCCGATTTGACTCAATGGCACTTAACAAACAAAACAAAACTAACATCTGAATATTTGGCATTCTGCTTTTGATTATTTTGTTGGCTCTTGCTCATGGTGGCTTGTTTTCTCTTGAGTTTCATAGTTTTGTAACTTTTGATTATGCTCTAATATTTGAGAACATTTTATTTGTGGGAATTATGAGTACCTTGTTTCAGCATCTATTCCTTGGCTGCTAACCAGAAGGTCAGTAGTTCAAACCCATCAGCCGCTCCGTGGAAAGAAGATGGAGTGATCTACTTCTGTAAAGATTTATATCTGCAGAAACCCAGTGGTGTTCACTATGAGTCAGAATCAACTCGATGGCAGTGAGTTTGGTGGGGTTTTTTTTGTACCAGTTACCCTGCAGTGCTATCAACTCAAGACCATTTCAATTAATTCTTGGCTACAAGTTTATTGTACCACACGTGTATCTCTGAATCACAAGTCTGTATGATGAAGGTCTGTGATTACAAATTCTCAGTGCAATGATTTTTCCACATGACATCAATGATTAGGAAGTTATTTTAGTTTGTTGCTATGGATAAGCAAATTTTAATTTTAAACCAACCTTTCTGTTACTAAAAAGACTAATAGAAAGTATAGTCGAGTAGATTTATAACATTCTTAAGCTGGGGTCAACAAATTGTGGCCTTGAAATCTATCCTGCCAAAATATTCTTTGTATTTTAAAGAGGTTTTAAAGAAAACTAAAGAGAAATGTGCTACAGGGATCATGTAGCATCCAAAATTTAAAATATTTTCTATCTGCCCTTTCACAGAAAAAAAATTCCCAACCTTGGATTTTAAGCAACATGCAAAACTTGAAGGTGAGAAAGCTGAATGATTTGACCCAACTGAAATATAAAATTTCTGTTTCATGAATGACAATAGATGCCAAATTTGAAAATTGACAAAATGGAAGCAAATATTGGTAGCATAAAATTCAATAACAAATGGAGAGCTCTTTTCCAGAGAATATAAACAGTTTCTACGAATCAATGAAATAATAGTCTTTTTGGAAGGCAATTTGGCAGTATGCATACAATTTAAAATGCACATATGCTTTGACACAGCAATTCAACTTCTAGGAATACTTGACAAGTGCCAAGGTTATGTATGCAAAGATGTTCACTTTAGAATTGATTGGAACATTGAAAAACTGCAAATAATCTCAATTGCAAAGGAATGATTAACTGAATTATGGTACCTCACTACCATGACAGGCACTGCGCAACCAGAGCTCCCATAATAATATCTGTGGTCGAGTATTTACTTTAAGCCTGGGCCACAAAATGACTTATATGTGTTGATTCATTCAGTACTCATGACCCTCAATGGCAAAGGTTCTATTGTTGTTGTTATGTGCCGTCGAGTCGTTTCCGACTCATAGCGACCCCATGCACAGCAGAACGAAACACTGCCCGATCCCGCGCCAGCCCCACAATCCCT
>NW_006921840.1:233294-234749 GCF_000298275.1 Orycteropus afer afer | reverse complement strand
ATTAGGAACAGTCTAAATTTTTAACAAATGCAAATTGAGAAAATTATCTCTTGAGAAGAGAGTAGGCACTTAGCAGTAAGTGGTAGTAGCAGAATGGGGAAAACCTAAATTTAATGTATGTATCTGTGAAAATCAGTATTTCTTGAATTTGGCCAATGAGAATATATAAATGGAGCTACTGGGTAATAAAAAGAAATAACTTAATGTGAATTTTATCGTAACAAAATCTTATTTACTTTTATACTAACATTTTAATAAGAGTCTTTGAACTTAATAGAGTGATGAGTGCTTAAATTCAAAATGATACATCAGTGACCTTTTCAAGCAGTTCAGTATGGAAAGTGGAAGTTATGGATGATGGTCACTTGGTTGAGAATTAATAACCTTCTTAAGTCTTCAGTGAAATGGTTGAATCTAATGAAAATTGCCCATCCCTGTTTTATTGCAGTGGTATCACACCATTAGTCTGCTAAAGAATTTCTCAGGCTTAGCTATGCTTTGTCTTTAGGAAGGAGGAAAAAAAAAGAAAAAAAAAAACCTCCTCTTTGTGGAGGGCAAAGATTGTAGATGCTGTCATGTTACTGATTTAATACAGCACCATAGTGCCCAGAGACTTTTCACCATTTTAAAATCGCATTTGCAGAGCACAATGACCAATGGAGCATTGTACAAATTGTTTGCTATTCAACAACATTTTGGAATTCATGTGTTAATTAAGCTGTTTTTTAATGACAGTTTAGTTAGATAATGTAGTATTGTCAAAAATAATTTGACTCAATGGCTGAAAATAACATGTATAGATGCAGGTATAATGCAATACACAAGCCAATTATAATAACCACCAAGCTTGCATTTCAGTTTCCAAAGGATTTTCTTTGTTATGTATGTAGAATATGAACAGAGAAAATATATAACATCTTTAAAATAAACCAATATGCTAGGATGACAATGAAGGTGCTATTAGGTACCAGTGAGATGGTTCGAACTCATAGCTACCTAGTGTACAAGAGAACAAAACAACGCCCAGGCCTGCACCATCCTCACATATTTCTACATGTGAGTCCATTGTTACAGCCACTGGGTCAGTCTTTCTCAGTGAGGGTCTTCCTCTTTTTCACTCATCTTCTACTTTACCAAATACAATGTCCTTCTCCAGGGACTGGTCCCTCCTGATAACATGTCCAAAGTACATGAGACAAAGTCTCACCATCCTTGCTTCTAAGGAGCATTCTGGCTGTACTTCTCTAAGACAGCTTTATTCGTTCCTCTGGAAGTCCATAATCTATTCAATATTCCTTGCCAACACCATAATTCAAAGACATCCATTCTTCTCTGGTCTTCCTTACTTATTGTCCAGCTTTCACATGCATATTAGATAATTGAAAAATATCATGGCTTGAGTCAAGCACACCTTAGTCCTCAAAGTGACATCTTTGCTTTTGAATACTTTAAAGC
>NW_006921840.1:221137-231969 GCF_000298275.1 Orycteropus afer afer | reverse complement strand
ATTCTTTAGCGTTGCATAGTATTCCATTGTGTGTATGTACCATAGTTTGGTTATCCATTCCTCAGTTGATGGACATCTAGATTGTTTCCATGTTTTGGCTATTGTAAATAGTTAAAGTGGTCTTTTGCAGCATATTTGCCCAATGCAGTGCATTGATTGATTTCTTGACTGCTGCTTCCATGGGCATTGATTATGGATTCAAGTAAAATGAAATCCTTAACAACTTCAATCTTTTCTCCATTTATCATTATGTTGTGAAGATTTTAATTTTCTTTATGTTGATGTATAATCCATACTGAAATCTTTGATCTTCATCAGTTAGTGCTTCAACTCTTCTTCACTTTCAGCAAGCAAAGTTGTGTCATCTGCATATTGCAGGTTGTTGATGGGTCTTCCTCCAATCCTGATGCCACGTTCTTCATATAGTCCAGTTTCTCAGTTTATTTGCTCAGCACACAGATTGAATACATATGGTGAATGGATACAAGCCTGATAAACACCTTTCTTGATTTTAAATCACACAATATCCTCTTGTGTTTGAATGACTGCTTCTTGGTCTACAGGTTCCATATACAGGCAATTAGGTGTTTTGAAATTCCCATTCTTACAAATGTTATCTATAATTTGCTTTAATCCACATAGTTGAATGCCTTTGGATAGTCAGTAAGACACAGTAAACATCTTTCTGACATTTTCTGCTTTCAGCTAATATTCATATGATATTAGCAATGATAGCGCTCATTCCGTGCCCTCTTCTGAGTCTTGCTAGAATTTCTGGCAGTTCCCTGTTGATGTACTGCTGCAACTGTTTTTGAATTATGTTCTGCAAAACTTTGAGTTTGATATTAATAATACCGTTTGATAATTTCTGCATTGTATTAGATCACCTTTCTTTGGAATGGGCATGTCTATGAATTTCTTCCAGTTGATTGACCAGCTAGCTCTCTTCCAAATTTCTTGGCATGGTTGAGTGAGTGCTTCCAGCATTGCATCTGTTTGTTGAACTTCTCAACTAGTGTTTCATCAATTTCTGAAGCATTGTTTTTCGCCAGTGCTTTCAGTGCAGCTTAGACTTCTTCCTTCAATACCATTGGTCCTTGATCATATGCTGCTACCTCCTGAAATTGTTGAATGTCAGCCAATTCCTTTTGGTACAATAATTCTGTGTATTTTTTTCCATCTTCTTTTGATACTTCCTGTGTCCTTCAATATTTTGTCCCTAGAATCCTTCAATATTTCAATTTGAGGCTTAAATTGTTTTCTTCAGTTCTTTCAGCTTGAGAAATGCCATGCAAATTTTTCCCTTTTGGTTTCTCTAATTCCAAATCTTTACACACATAATTATAGTTATTTTCTTTTTCTTTGAAATCTTCTGTTCAGTTTTTTTACTTCATCATTTCTTCCTTTTGCTTTTTCTACTCTATGTTCAAAATCAAGTTTCAGAGTCTCTTCTGACATGTATTTTGGTCTTTTCTTTATTTCCTGTTTTGTAATGACCTTGTGCTTTCTTTGTGTTTGATTTCCTTGATGTCATCCTACAACTTGTCTTATCTTTGGTCATTGGTGTTCAGTGTGTCCAATTTATTCCCAAGTTGGTCTCTAAATTCAAGTGGGATATACTCAAGATTGTAGTTTGGCTCTTGTGGACTGTTTTCATTTTCTTCAGCTTCAACTTGAAGTTGCATATGAGCAATCAATGGTGTGCTCTGCAGTTGGCCCCAAGCCTTGTTCTAACTGATGATATTGAGCTTCTGTCTTCTCTTTCCATGAATATAGCTGATTTGATTCCTGTGCATTGCATCTGGCAAGATCCGCATGTGTAGTTGCTGTTTATGTAATTGAAAAAGGTATTTCCTATGAATAAGTTTTTGGTCTTGCAATATTTTATCATGAAGTCTCTGGTGTCATTTGTATCACCAAAGACATTATTTTCCAACTATTGTTCTTTAATGTTTGTTTCCAACTTTCTCATTGCAATCAGTAGTAATTATCAATGCCCCTTGATTGCATATTTGATCAATTTTGGACTGCAGAGTGTGGCAAAAATCTTTAATTTCTTTATTGTTGGCATTAGTGGTTGGTGCATAAATTTGAATAGTGATTGCATTAACTGGTCTTCCTTGTATGTGTGTGGATATTATCCTATCACTGATAGTTTTATACTTAAGGGTTGTTGTTGTTGTTATGTGCCGTCGAGTTGGACCTGACTCATAGCGACCCCTCCTTGGGTTTCCGAGGCAGTATCACTACAGAAGTAGATTGTCCCATCTTCCTTCCAAGGAGTGGCTGGTGGATTTGAACCACCAGCCTTCTGGTTAGCAGTCAGATGCCTTAGGCACTATGCTACCAGAGCTCCCATACTTAAGAGTAGATCTTGAAAAGTTCTTTTTGACAATGAATGTGACACTACTCCTCTTCAATTTGTCATTCCAAGCAGAGTAGACCATATGATTGTCCAATTCAAAATGGTTAATACAAGTGCATTTCAGCTCACCAATTCCCACAAAAACCAAACCAAACCAAACTCACTGCCATCAAGTTGATTCTGACTCATAGTGACCCCCTTTTGTTTCCAAGGTGATAAATCTTTACAGAAGTAGATTAGTTAGTCTTCCTTCCATGGAGTGGCTGATGGATTTGAATGACCAGTCTTCTAGTTAGCAGTCAAATGCCTTAGGCACTAGGCCACCAAAGCTCCTTTGCCTAAGATATTTATTTTCAAGTATTCCATTTTTTTTGGTTTCCAGTATTCTTAGATTATACTTCGTACAGTCCATGTTCTGACTATTAATGGATGTTTGTAGCTATTTTTTCTCATTTTGAGTTGTGCAGTGTCAACAAATGAAGATCCCAAAAGCTTTATTTCATCTATGTCATTAATGATTGCCTCTACTTTGAGGAGGCATCTCTTCCCAGACATATTTTGAATGCCTTCCAACTGAAGAGTTTATCTTCCTGCACTATATCAAACAATGTTCGTTTGCTATTCATAAGGTTTTTGCTGGCCATGTATTTTAGCAGGAGATTGCCTTGTCCTTCTTCCTATCTGTCTCTTAGTCTGAGAGCTCTTCTGAGACCCTGCTGGTATTTGAAATACCTGTGACATAGCTTCCAGCATCACAGCAACACACACCACTAAAGTATGACAGTCTGACAGATGAGTGGTGAAAAAGTGAAGTAGCAATATATTTTAAAAAGATTAATGTTCTCAATTATTCTTTATTTCAAAATAGGTTGAATATTTTCATAATAAAAAATAACAACATGGAAAAAACCCTTTGAATCAACAATTGAATTATTTCTATTATAAGTTACTATTCTGGGCACTGTATAAATTAGAAGACAGTCTCCCTTCCCAGAAGGACCTATTAATCTAAAACAAAACAAACAAAGCAAAAAAAAAAAAAAAAAAAAAAAAAAACCACACTAACAGCCGTTGAGTCATTTCCGACTCACAGAAACCCCCATTGGGTTTCTGAGGCTGTAGTTCTTTATGGAAGTAGATTGCCCAGTCTTCCTTCCACAGAGCAGCTGGCGGGTTTGCAGTCAAGTGCCTCATCCACTACACCACCAGAGCTCCATTAATCTAAAGGAAACAAACATGTAAATAAATAATCATACTTTAGAACTATAAAAGAATTTGAATATATTTTTACAGGAAGCAAATGAGTCAATTTGAAGTATTCAGGAAGGATTTGATAAGACAGTGAAATTTTTCAGGGCCTTAAATGAATTTTGGGAACTCTGACTTAGAAAAAAGAATAGAATGAGGAAAGTCACAGAAATCAAGTAAAATATGATTAAGAAGAGTGAATGTTATTGTGTATGTTCCTTGCAGTATGTATATGTGGTTTTGAGTATGTATATGATGCTCCTTAGAGGTGAGAATTGTGAGACTTCTTCTGACCTACTTTGGTCATGTGGTCAGAAGGGATCAGTCCCTGGGGAAGGACACCGTGCTTGGTAAAATAGAGGGTCAGTGAAAAAGAGGAAGACCCTCAATGAGGTGAACTGACACAGTGGCTGCAATGATGGGCTCAAGCACAGCAAGGATTGTGAGGATGGTGCAGGACCGGGCACTGTTTCATTCTGTTGTACATAGGTCGCTATGAGTCAGAATTGACTTGACAGCACCTAACAACAACAACATATGGTGCATATTTTTAAAGTAGGGAATGGGAAGTGTGTTACTAGAATAAAAGAATTAATGTATAGGTTTTAGTGAAATTTTGATGTTTTTTTAATACCATGATTGTTGTTGTTAGGTGCCACTGAATCAAAAGTTGACTTGATGACATCTCAATATGACAGAGTTGAATGCCATATGGTTTCCTAGGTTACAAACTTTATAAGAGCAGATAAGCAGGTCTTCTACCTTGGAGCCACAGTGTGGGTTCAAACTTCCAGTCTCATAGTTGACAGCTGAACAAAACAAACTTAGGCTGAAACAAAAAGTGAAATATTCAACCATGGTTTTTACATATAAAAATTTGTGATTTAGAAAAATTGATGATGAGAGTAAGGAGTACAGATTGATGTGAACATTCTCTGGAGATAAGAAGACCAGTTCAAGGGCTACTACCAAAAATCAAAGCAAGGTTCTGAAAAGAGAGGATATCTTGAAAGTTATAACTGAGATCAGATTGATAAGGCTTGGTGCCTTGGAATTCCAAAATAGTTTTCATATAAATTGCTAATTATTAAAATGAGGAACACTAGGAGATAGTATATAAATGGTGATGAGCATTACATGGCAGCTCCATGCAATTTTTTTTTTTAAAGAGCAAAATTATAAATGGAATAAAATACAAAACCAAGGTCAAATTTTTTTATAAGTGTTATTGCAAAGTAAGAATAATGTTGTAAGGGTGAAATCAACAGATGTTAGAAAGTGATAAGGTTACCTAGACAATGTTTAAAATAATACCTAAACCAAAAAAAAAAAACAAACAAATAAAAAGAAAATCGCAAATCTGATGTTTGAGGAGGGGAATATGATGTTAGTGAATGATGGGTGATGGAGAGAAAGTGAAACTACTTAAATCCTATTGTGTTTATCCTCTTCAACAAAAGAATAAGTTTCAGACTAGAGAGTATGGAATTAACACTGGCAACAGAAAATTGGGGAGCTCTGGCAGCATAGTGCTTAAGGCACTTGACTGCTAACCAGGAGCCTGGCGGTTCAAACCCCCCAGGCATTCCTCGGAAGGAAGATGGGGCAATCTACTTCCATAGTGATACTGCCTTGGAAACCCAAGGAGGGGTCACTATGAGTCGGGTCTGACTTGATGGCACATAACAACCACCACCACCACAACAATAGAAAATTGAAGCCAAAGATATGTAGTAGGAATATAAGAAAGCCCCTGGTTGTTCTAGATGTAGGCAAATATCCTGGCCCAATTAAATGCATAAGGGGGTGCTGAGAGAACTTAATAATGACATCGCTAATCCGTCAGCAAGTTTTTAGTCATTGTGAAGCATATGAAAGAGGTCAAAAGGCTGAATATGGGAAAGCATAGTCCTGATATTCCAGGAAAGGAAGCAAAATATTAGTGACATGTATCTTGATTGTAGTAAAATTACAAGATGAATTATTAAATAAGGTTTTGCTTATTTTGAAATGAGATCAGTGAGCACTAATCAATAACTTCATTTGCTTTTTGACTGGGCTACTAGTGTAATGTATCAGGGAAATAGAGTAGTAGACATAAAATATCTGTAGTCAAAGAGTCTCATTGTACCCTTCTGGAAAAGATGGACATATCTGGGCTAGATGATAATACTGTTAGGTTGTCCTCTAACTGGTAAACAGTTACAAACAGAGTGTTGATTTCTGGGTGAATCAGAATAGAGTGTTGTGTTAGGCTGGGTTCTCTAGAGAAGTAAAACCAACGAAGCTTAGATAGATAGATAGATAGATAGATAGATAGATAGAAATTCATCTCTAGGAAATGGCTCATGCATTTTCAGAGGCTGGCAAGTTCCAAGTCCAGGGGTCAAAGGTCAAGCTGGAAGCTTTTCTTGACTCATGCCAGCAGTACAGCAAGCTGCTAGTTTCAGAGGCTCGTGAATCCAAGATCAGCAGGTAAAATGGCAGATAATTGGCTCACAGGCTATGAAGGCAACAGTCTCAAGAATGGCAGGCAATATGGCAGGCCACTGGTTCAAATTCAGGAACCATAGATGATGATGAGCCAATCCAGCAGATTGATGATTCAATCCAGCATAAGCCAAAGGTCTTTGCCAGGATGTCCATATATATATTGGAAGGGGGCCACACCACTGAGAAAACTCCCTTTCAACAGATTGGCTGTTTATAGTACATCTCATCATGGAGATTACATTATTTTAGATCTCGTCAGTGGCGATGACTACATCATAACTGCAAAAGCACTTGGAATCATGGCCCAGCCAAGTTGATACATGACACACAACCAATATCATGACATAGATATATTCCCTACTAATAATATATATTAGCTCTTAAGGAGAATATTGATGGTATTTAGTTATAAGATGGGAACAAGAGTTAATATATTAGAACCAAAAGTATATTTTTACAGACCAGAATATTAGTTGAATCTAACAGTGAAATTTATTAGAGGCGTATGTAAATGCTATGTTTGTAACAATAGTTTTATTTATACAGAGTATCATTGAAGAAACTGATTATATTTTATATTAAAAATAAGACTTGGTTGTTGGAGTGCTCATTTATAAGATTTCAAATAATTGAAGGATTCCATGAGCAGCAACAAAGCAGAATTAATAACAGTTAAAGGCCAGGGGTACAGGTATTCCCCAATAAGAAAGAAATATCTATCAGTTAGAGCTCTCCAGGAACAGAATGGGCTGCCTTGGATGGCTTTTTGTTTAATAACACTGGAAATACTAAAGCAGAAGCTAGAAAACCATTTGTTATTACTATTGTAAAAGAAATTCAGTGATTTAATGGAGGGTTGTATTGGATAATCGTTAAGGTCAATTCTGATCTCAGTTGACTTGACAGTTTTTTTTTTTTTTAATTCTGTTGGAAAATCTACCAAAAGTTAAAGTGACTTGAAATGGATATTCATAATGTGTCAAACTGTTCTCATTTTATTCTCATCACTGGTTCCTTGCTATATCTCCACAGTTGTGTATTAACCACACAATGATATAGTCAGGAAAAAGCAGTTTCCTGGTGTTCTCTGATACAGGAGTAAATGTTTTATTAAAACTGGAATATTCCCTTTTCATTGTTTATCAGGGTATTGTTGTGTGGTACAATGGGTAATTGCCTGGCTATTTTATTTTGCATTAGCCTGGACACTGCTGTTTAATAAGACAATGGCTAAAATTTAAACAATTACAATCCTATTCATGGAATTGGAAACATGCTTGCATGCTTACAATAAATGAGGGACAAACACTATTTTGTTGAAAAACTGAACTGGGAGCAGAAAGAATACGTGTAAATTAAATAATTAGAATCATTACTTCCAGGCTACTGAGGATTTATTTTCATTGGCAGTAGCTGTTGGACCTAGTTGATTATTCCTGGAAAAATAATTTTCTATTTTCTGAGACAGATGTTCTCATAATTTACCTTGGCAATCCCTTAATCCTCCAGAAATCACAAGATTAATACCCATCAGTGAACAATCATGCCAAGAGGCAGTGCTTTGAACAGAACAACAGGATACTGTGTGGTTTAAAATCAGAAAAAGTATGCATCAGGGTTGTGTTCTTTCACTTATGCAATCTGTATGATGAACACATAATCTGAGAAGCTGGACTATAAGAAAAAGAAATTGGCATCAAGATTGGAGGAAGACTTATTAACAACTTATGATATGCAGATGACACAGCCTGGCTTGCTGAAAGTGAAGAGGACTTGAAGCGCTTATTGACGAAGATCAAAGATTAAAGTCTTCAGTATGGATCACATTTCAACATAAAGAAAAAAAAAATCTTCACAACCAGACCAGTAAGCAACATCATGATAAATGGAGAAAAGATTGAAGTTGTCAAGGATTTCATTTTACTTGGATTCACAATCAAAACCCATGGAGCAGCAATCAAGATATCAAGCGAAGAATTGTATTGGGCAAGTCTATTGCAAAAGATCTCTTTAAAGTGCTCAAAAACACAGATGTCACTTTCAGGACTAAACTTTGCCTGACCTAATTCATGATATTTTCAATAGCCTCATACGCATGCAAAAGCTAGACAACAATTAAGGAAGACTGCAGAAGAATTGATGGCTTCGAAAGAAGAGAAGGTGGCGAGACTTTGTCTCATGTACTTTGAACATGTTACAGGAAGGACCAGTCCCTGGAGAAGAACATTATGCTAGGTAAAGTAGAGGGTCTGCAAATAGAGTGAGACCCTCAACAAGATAGATTGAAACAGTGGCTGGAACAATGGGCTCAAACATAGCAACAATTGTGAGGATGATGCAGGGCCAGGCACTGTTTTGCTCAATTGATTGATAATATAGTTTCACTATGACTTGGAACCAACAGGATGACATTTAACAACAACAGCAACATGTTAATCTCAACTGAACAGCATTTTTGACTGATAGTTAATGTCCTATTAGTGAGTACTAGCACATTATGAAGTTATAAAATGTGTGTCTACTTCTTTCCTTCCTGAAATTTGTAAAATGTCCTTTGTTGTTCTGCTAATCCCATATGATACTGGAATTTAAACAAGATTTAATATTGTAAATACACCCATTCCTCACATATCAGTATGGTTAGATTCCAAAGACCAGATTGTTATGGGAAAATTGGCATTATGCAAAAATAGATGACCACATCACATGACAAAATAGATGATCACTACATCATTACATAACTTCTAAACCATTGAGAATCATGGCCAAGCTAAGTTGACATATATAACCTTAACCATCACTACCCGCCTTAATCTCGCCTTGCATATCAGCATTCGTTACTGCACATACGTTGTTAATGTGCAAAATAATCAGATAGTAGATTTTTTGCTAACATTGTAAATGCAAAATGTGGAATAATGAGATAGTTGATAAGTGAGGAGTAAACCAAAAACCCAAACCCACTGCCATCGAGTTGATTTCATCTCGTAGGGACCAGATAACACAGAATAATACTACCCCATAGGGTTTCCCAGGCTATAAATCTTTACAGAAGCAGATTTGCCTCATCTTTCTCCCATGGAGTGGCTAGTGCATTTGAACCTCAAACCTTTTGGTTAGCAGCTGAATGCCTTAACCACTGCACCACCAGAGCTCCTTAATGAGGAGTAAGTATACTAGATTTTATTACAATTCACAGATTGTAAATAGATAGTATCGGCTAAAGATTATGAAATAGTGCCTGGCTATTAATACTCCTATTAAACTAAATTCTACGTACTATAGAAGCCATTTTACAAGGTCTATTAGCATTTACATATTAATTTCCAATCTAGTGAAGTGTTTCCACTTTATTTATCTGAAATGACCATAATCTGAGTCTAGTCCCTTCACTTGACACAAAGTATATTAGGAAATATAATAAAGAAAATTCATCATATAGATCAAATTTCTGTTCTCACTTGTTCAGATTGCCTGCCTGGATTCTGACTTCTTGTTTCCCAGTCTAATTCCTAAGATCTTGATATTTTTCACCTTGGCATAAAACCAAATTCTAATTCTGAACTATGACAGTTTCAAGTCTTATTTTTTCACCCATTTTATTAGTTTTGTATTGCTGTTGCAACAAATTACCACAAATTTAGTGGCTTAAAGCAACACAATTATCTTACAACAGAAATTTGAAATGGGTTTCACTGGGGTCAAATCAAGATATTTTTAGAACTATATTTTTGTTGGAAGGATCTAGGAGTGGATCCATTTTCTTGCATGTTCTGGCTTCTAGAGGCTGCTTGTATTCTTTGGGTCATAGTCACGTTCCTCCATCTTCACAGCAAGCAATGTGTTGCGTCCTTCTTATATCATTCACTCTAACCTTTCCTTCTGCTGCTCTCTTTCACATTTAAGGACGCTTTGATCACATCAGGCCCACCTAGAATGATCTGAGATAATCTATTTTAAGCTAAGTTAATTAGCAAACTTAATTCTACATGAAATATTAATTACCCTTAATTATGCAATATAGTATATTCACAGTTCCAAGTATTAGGGCATGGACATCTTTGGTGTTGCATTATTCTCTCTACCATGGTTAAAAAATAAATATCTGACTTTACTACTGATCAAGATGGAGTGATAGGAATTGGAGTACCTTCCTATTAAAAAAATAATACTTTAGAAAAAACAAATATAGTAAATAATACTTTTATGACATTAATCGTCAGGAAGTATAAGATAGTGATCTTTAAGGGAAAGGCAGCAGATAAGTCCTAAAATTGTTCAAGTGTACTGCCTAGAAAGAGTTTACAAGTTATAATGCAGGAAGTAGGAACTCAGACAAAGCCTGGAGATCTCCCTAGGTTGAGCTCTTGGAGCTAAGAATCTCAAGAGACTTAAGTTGCTAAAATCCACAGGACAGAATAACAGACAGAGCTGCACAGAGAAATAGATTTCAAGATAAGAAGATAATATCCCTTGATTTTAGCTGAATTTCAGGAATATGTTTTTGTTCCCAAGGCAGACTGGAAAGCCTCATTCTATACAAGGAATTTATAAGAATAGTCAAAAGGGTATTGCCTCAGTAGGAAGGCAAAATTAATACTTAACTAAAGTCTGCTCTGGTTCTGCCCAAGAAAACTTAAAGTTAAAAGGATTAACTATTTCAATTAACATAACTGAATCTAACAAGATAAATTAAAAAATCATTTATTGGAATAAAATATTATCC
>NW_006921840.1:216874-220537 GCF_000298275.1 Orycteropus afer afer | reverse complement strand
GGGGAAATATTTGAAAAAATAATGGATAGAAATATTCCATATTTCATAAAAACTGTAAAATCAGAGATTCAAGAAGGTCAAGTACCTCAACCACAGAAAACTTGAAGAAAATTGCCCTAAAATCTATCCTCAAATTGTTTAAAAATCAGTGATAGAGAATTTTTTTTTTTAAATCAGAGGAAAAGAATCTCTTCAATAAGTCATTCTTGGAAAATTATATTTCCACATGCAGAAAAATGAAACAAGATCCATGCTTCACATAATATATGAAAACAAATTCAGAACACATTAAGGGCCTAAATATATAAACTAAAACTATAAAATTCTTTGAAGAAAAAGAAGGGGCAAGGCTGTCAGTCTTAGTTTTCAACAGCAGATTATCTAATAGAATAACAAAAGCACAAACAGCAAAAGAAAAAAAATGGGATCTCATAAAAATTAATAACACTATGTCTTTTATAGTAAAAGACATTACCAATGAAGTGAAGAGACAAGCTGCTGGCTGGGAGACTGTCTTCAGAAACCATCTATCTGATAACCAAAGTATACATAAAACTTCAGCAGCTTAACAAAAAAGACAAATAATCCAATCTCAAAATAAGCAAAAGACTTGAATAGACATGTCACCAAAAGACATTCAAATGACCACTAAACTTATGGAAAGATGCTCTGTCATTTACCTTCAGAGAGATGGAATCAAAACCACAGTGAGATACCATTTTACTCCCACTAGGATGGTTAAATTTAAAAAAAATAAATAACAAATGTTGAAGAGGATGTGGGGAAGTTGGAACCCTTAGTGATTGTTGGTAAGAATGCAAAATGGTAAACCTTGCAGAAAACATTGTGGTGGTTCCTAAAAAATCTAAAAATAGAACTACCATATGACTCAGCAGTTTCACTCTCAGGTATATAAACAAAGACTTGAAAAAGGAGACTCAAACAGAGATTTGTATACCAATGTTCATTACAGAACTACTCACAATAGCCAAAAGGTAGCAGAAACCTGAACGTCTATCAACAGATGAATGGATAAACAAAATGTGGAACATACATACAATGGAAGGCTTTGCAGGTAAAAGATATGAATTCTTGACACGTGAAACAATATGAATGGAATTGGTCAACATTATGCTGAATGAAATCAGTCAGACATGAAAGGACAAATATTGTATGACCTCACTTACATAAAAAGATAAAAGGTAAATGTATAGAGAATAATTTTATTAGTGGTTACAGGGGCAGAAGAGAGGTGAAAATGGAGATTGATGGTGATGGATATATCACATAAATTAAGAGAAGAGTTACACAGCTGATTACGCCTACTCCTCATTTATTGAAAACTAGTGTTAAGCAAAAAGTGGAGGTTGACCACAGCAGATCACAAAATGGAGGATGACTATATCATTACCTAACATCAAATTACATCATTACCTAGCTGCCAAACCATTGAGAATCATGGCTCAGCGAGTTGACACATAGCATTACATTACAGTACAGTACAGTCAGCATTACTCTCACCTTGCACTTCAGCATTTATTACTGCCAAGGCATATGTCATTAATGTGCAAAATAGTCGGATAGTAGATTTTTTTTACTGTTTTCATAAATGCAAAATGTTGAATAACTAGTTAGTAAGTGAGGAGTAAATGTATTGTAATTGCTGTCAATCAATTGTATATCTGTAAAATGTTGAATCAGCCAAAGTTGTGTGATGTTGTTGTTAGGTATCATCAAGTCAGCTCCAACTCATAGTGACACTACGTACAACAGAACAAAAGACTACTCAGTCCTGTGCTAGCCTCACAATCCTGGCTGTCCTTGAGCCCATTGCTGAGTGTTTTTCCCCTTTTTGTTGACCTTCTGCTTTACCAAGCATGATATCCTCCTCCAGGGACTGCTCCCCCCTGAAAACATGACCAAAGTAGATGAGAGGAAGTCTGGCCATTTTCACCTCCAAGGAGCATCCTGGCTGCGCTTCTTTCAGGATTGATTTGTTCATTCTTCTAGCAGTCCGTAGTGTTCTTTGCCAACACCACCATTCAAAGACATAATTCTTCTTGGGTTTTCCCTATTCATTGTCCAACTTTCACATGTATATGAGGCAATTGAAAATACCATGACTTGGGTTAGGTGCACCTTAGTCTTCAAAGTGACATCTTTGCCTCTTAACACTTTTAAGAGGTCTTTTGCAACAGATTTCCCCAGTGAACACAATGACTGATTGCTTGACTGCTGTTTCCATGGACAAACACAACAAATAAAAACAAACAAATAAAAAAAGAATAACTGCTAAAGATTTTTCTTTTCCTTTTTTTTTTTTTTTTTAGGAGCCCTGGTAGCATAATGCCTGCACACTTGACTGCTAACCAGAAGGCTGGCAGTTTAAACCCACCAGTCACTCCTTGGAAGGAAGGTTGGGCAATCTATTTCCATAATGATACTGCCTCGGTAACCCAAGGAGGGGTCGCTATGAGTCGGGGCCGACTCGACGGCACATAACAACAATAACAAAGCTTTTTATGTACAACCAAAAACCTCATGGTATTTAGTTTCTTGCTTTGGAAATTTAAGGTCATGGTTTCATAGGACACCCTAGTTAATTGGCCTAATAACATATTTAGTGCCTCTGTTCTACCTTCTAGTTCAATGTGTAGTGCCTGGCATCTTAAAATCTTACAGGACCAGGCAGTATTTTGTTCTATTGTACATAGGGTCGCTTATGAGTCAAAATCATTTCAAGGGCACCTAAAAACAGATTTGTTCTGCTAGGTATGTGTTGAGAATTTGTGCACGTATTGTTGTTAGGTGCCATCGAGTTGTCTCCGACTCATAGCAACCCTGTGCACAACAGAATGAAACACTGCCCTGTCCTGTGTCAACCTCACTATCCCTGATATACCTGAGCCCATTGCTGCAGCCACTGTGTCAATCCATCTCATTGAGGGCCTTCCCCTCTTTTTTGTTGACCCTCCACTTTACCATTCCCAAGCATGATATCTTTTTCCAGGGAATAGTTCCTTTTGACGACATAGCAAAGTAGGTGACATGAAGTCTGGCCATTCTCACTTCCAAGGAGCATTCTGGCTGTACTTCTTGCAGGACAGATTTATTAGTCCATTTAGCAGTCAATGGTATTATTAGCATTCTTCTCCAACACCACAACTCAAAAGCATCAATTCTTCTTTGGTCTTCCTTATTTATTGTCCAGTTCTCACATGTGTAAGAGGAGATTGAAAATACCATGGCATGGGTTAGACACACCTTAGTCTTCAAGGAGACATCTTTGCTCTTCAGCACATTAAAGAGGTCTTTTGCACCAGACTTGCCCAATGCAAGTCTGATGTCTTGACTGCTGCTTCCATTGGTGTTGATTGTAGAACCAATAATATGAAATCTTTGGCAACTTCAATCTTTTCTGCATTCATCATTAAGGTGTTTACTGGACTAGGTATGAGGATTTTTGTTTTCTTTATATTGAGGTGTAACCCATACTGCAGACTGTAGTCTTTAATCATCATCAGTAAGTGCTTCAAGTCATCCTCACTTTCAGCAAGCAAAGTTGTGTCATCTGCATATCCCAGGTTGTTAATGAGTCTTCCTCCAATCCTGATACTATGTTCTTCACATAATCTAGCTTCTTGGATTATTTCCTCAGCATAC
>NW_006921840.1:215983-216664 GCF_000298275.1 Orycteropus afer afer | reverse complement strand
TGCTACCAGAGCTCCCAAATTAAATAAGTATGGTGAAAGATACAATCCTGACACACTCCCTTCTTGATTTTAAACCATGCAGTATCACCTTGTTCTGTTCAAACAATAGCCTGCTGGTCTATCTACAGGTTCCTCTGAAGTATAATCAAGTGTTCTGGAAGTCACATTCTTCTCAATGTTATCCATAATTTGTTATGATCCACACAACCAAATGTTTTTGCATAGTCAATAAAACACAAGTAAACCTCTTTCTGGTATTCTTTGCTTTTACCTAAGATCCACCGGACATCAGCAATGACATCCCTCATTCCACGTCCTCTTCTGAATCCAGCTTGCATTTCTGGAAGCTGTCTGTCAATATGCTGCTGCAACTGTTTTTGAATTATCTTCAGCAAGATTTTACTTGGGTGTGATATTAATGATATTGTTCAATGATTGCACATTCTGTGGCATCACCTTTCTTTAGAACATGTACATTTGTACCCATGGATCTCTTCCAGTCAGTTGGCCAGGTAGCTGTCTTCCAAATCTCTTGGCATAACCTAGTGAGTGCCTCTCTAGCAGGGTATCTGTTTGCTGAAACATCTGAACAGGTATTCTTTCACTTCCTGGAGCCTTGTTCTTTGCCAATTCCTTCAGTGCAGCTTCAACTTCTTCCATTGGTTCTTGATCATATGCCAC
>NW_006921840.1:214240-215378 GCF_000298275.1 Orycteropus afer afer | reverse complement strand
TTCAGTGCTTTTTTTGAGTCAATTTCAGTAGTGTGTGCCTTTCCAGGAACCTGGGCATTTAAATTAAGTTATGTAGTTCATTAGCATACATTTGTTCATAATATTTACTTATAATCCTTTTTAATTTGGTAAAGTCAGTAGTAATACCCTTCCTTCATTTTTTATTTTAGCAATTTCAGTCTTCTCTATTTTCTCGTGATCACTTTAGCTAAAGTTTTGTCAATTTTGTTCCTTTATGCAAAGAACCAACTACTGCTTTCATACATTTTCTCCATTTTTTTTTCTATTCTCTGTTTCATTTATTTCCACTCTAAACTTTATTATGGGAACTCTGGTAGCATAGTACCTAAGGCACTTGACTGCTAACCAGAAGGCTGGCGGTTCAAACCCACCAGCCACTCTTTGGAAGGAAGTTTGGGCAATCTACTTCCATAGTGATACCGCTTCGGAAACCCAAGGAGGGGTCGCTATGAGTCAGGTCCTACTTGACGGCACATAACAACAACAACAACAATCTTTATTATGGGAGCTCTGTTGGCATACTTGCTTTGGTTTTGTTTGCTCTTCTTTTTCTGGTTTATTAAGATGATGACACTACTACTACTCAATTCCTTTTTAATTAAACCATTTTCAAGTTGTTGCTTGTATATCTTGTATAACATAGAAATTACAAGATAAATCCTTGAACTTTTACAGGCTAATATAATCTGATTCATTTACCACCCCCCAGAGATAATGACAAAAACTTGAAACAGTTTAGGTCCATTTACCCACTGCGTAGATAAGACAAATCAAGCTTGTATCATTGCTTGATACATAAGCTTTCATGTTTTTTCACATATTTGTATTTTTTGTTGCTCTTCATTTCTTTCGTCACTAGAATGATTTTCTCTAGGATAATTTTATTTCGGCTTTAAAACTTCCTTTAATACTTCTTTAAATGCAAGTCTACATGTAACTAATTATTTTAGTTTTTATCTCTCTATGTATGTTTTTGTTTTTCTTCATTTTTCAGTAATAATTTTCCATGTTATATAGAGAATGGTAAGTTGTTTGTTATTATTACCTTCCAGCATTTTAAAACATTGCATTTTCTTTTTGGTATCTCTTGTTTCTGTTATAATGTCACTGATAAGAT
>NW_006921840.1:210427-214140 GCF_000298275.1 Orycteropus afer afer | reverse complement strand
TTTAACTATGCTATGATTATATGTGGATTTCTTTGTATTCATTCTAATGTGAGATTTCAAAGCTTTTTTTTTGAGGGGGCAGAGAATACCTTCTTATTATATTATCAAGTATTTCTTCTTCTCCACTCCCATTTGTCTTATCTCTGGAGTGATAAATACATGGATATATCTAAGTCTATTCAATAGAGCCTTTTAATTCTATTCAGTAAATAAGTTCTCTTCTTTAATGTTACTCCAACATTTTTGCTCTTTGAAGATGCACTAACCCCTAAGCTCTAGAGACATAGGAAAACCGCACAGAAGTATACAGAGATCAAGTTACGTAAGGACAGTGATAGTATGAATGTCTTAAAAGTAGAGGGAAAAAAATCATGTTATATATAGAGGAGTAAAAGTAAGAATGATGACAGACTTCTTGTCAGAAACAATGAAAACTAGAATTCAGTGGACCAGTATTTTTAATGTACTAAAAAAAAAATGTCCACAACACCTGGAAACTTAGAATACTGTGCATGGTGATATGATTCAAAAGTAAGGTCTAATTATATTCATCTGGCAAAGAAGTTATTATTATGAGAAAATTAAAGATAATAGATGGATGCAAAAGGTAGAAGAAAGTGAGTGAAAGAAATATCTGATATTTCTATTAATTTTTTATTCAAAATATATTAAAAGATGATGCTATCCTCATTGGTTTATATAGTTGGTACTATAATATTTTGCCAAAACTGCCTGTTGGCACTCAGGAAACATTATCACATCTTTGCCATTATGGTTTTAGATGCTATTTATATTCCGCCTATGAGAAGCACTTGAGAGACATTTAAGTAGCAGAAGGGTAGTAAAAGACGTTGTTCTTTATTACAAGCAGCAGCAACTGTAGACACTGGGTTTGCCAGACATGACTAATTGTCAAAGTCAGCAGACTTAATCTTTTCTTTACAGCCACATACCTCTGAGCTGAAAGGAAATTGTGACATGGTCAATGGTTCCCTGTGGCTCCTGACGACAGCTGTAATGTTGTTGTTGTTGTTATGTGTCGAGTCGGAATAGACTCATAGTGACCCCTCCTTGGGTTTCCGAGGTGGTACCACTGTGGAAGTAGATTGCCCAACCCTTCTTCTGAGGAATGGCTGGTGGGTTTGAACCACCAGCCTCCTGTTAGCAGTCAAGTGCCTTAGGCACTATGCTACCAGAGCTTCCATGGCTGTAATAGTGAAACTGAAAGCTCCACAACTGACTTCCTCTCTTTTCAGTGGTTTTAAATATCTAATTACTCATATTAAATCCCTTTCTGCTGTAAATACCTATAATGATTTTTGTGTTGCATACCGCACACTGATACAGTCTCGTAATTTTAACGTTTGAGAAGATGATTACTTTTGAGAAACTTAATATAATTACATTTTCTTCGATGAATATGTAATTCAGCATGCACTTATACTTTGATGGCTTTTTAAAGTTCTTTTTTTCTCAAATAAAATGGAAAAATACGAACTCTTGCATTAGTTTACGATAGAACACACTTCAATTTGCAATGATTATTTATTGGCCATCTACTCTCTTGTAGCACTATGCTGTTTCAGCATTCTAGGAATGTTGTACAATGTGCTTTAGGCTTACAATATCATATAAAGGATTACACTCCTCTGTATTTGGTGACTGAGGTATATATATGCACACACATATACACACATATACATTTATATACACACACACATACACATACATATATACACATACACACACATACATATATATATATATCCTTTCATTAGGTACAAGGTTGTCTCATTTCATCTCATACTATAATCTGTGATACTGTAATGAGGATTGATAGTATTGTAAATTCTATATTTTAATTTAATAAACATTATTTCTATCTATGGACAACAATCTGCCTTTGTTTGCAGCATTGCAAAGCTGAATAAATTATGGTCTATTTCCCAATGTGTTCACAATCTAGTGGGAAGTGACAGACATGGGCTTGTCAAATTACAACAATATCGGATTATGATGTATTCAATGTAGAGGTTTAAACAAAACGTTATGGTAGCACAGGCAAGAAGGTTTTCGTTCTCCATCAGGGAATTGAATAAACTTTGATGGATGAAAGGAAATGTTAGCTACCACTTGGAATTTGAATGAGGCTAATGAGGAGGAAGAGTATTTTGGTTAACTTAACAGCTTGGGATGGACATAAACCAAACCAAACCAAAACAAAACAAAACCTACTGCCATTGAGTTGATTCTGACTCATGTTGACACTTTAAGACAGAGTACTGCTCCATGTGGTTTCCAGGGCTGTACATCTCTACAAAAGCAGACTGCCTCATCTATCTGCTACAGAGTGGCTAGTGGGTTTGAACCACTAACCTTTAAGTTAGCAGCCCAATGCTTTATCCACAGTACCACTGATGCATATAAATAGACTATTGGATAATTGAAATATATTTGATAATATCGAAGTGTAAGTTGCATGCCCTCAGAATGAATTTGAACTTTATTGTCTAGACAATTAGGAGCCAACAAAGGATTTTCAGTATTGGAACATATGATCAAAACTGGTTTTAGAGAGAACTCCAGTGGCAGTGAGAATTATGGAATGGAGAAGGAATGATAGCTGTCTTGTAAATACCAATGTCCTTCTGCTTTGTTTTTAAAGCCCTATTCTGAAAAAGTGGCATTATCTCATTGATGATTGCCTTAAAAAAAATGAAGTAGTTAGTAACTGAATTTCCTTGGACCAAGATCTGAAGCCACATTTTTCGAAAAGTTATATTTAAAAAAAAAAAAATTCTGCTGTATATTGTCAGAAAGAGTTTATGAGATTGTAAATGGTTAGTTATCCTAAAGTATTTTAATTATAACTTTATTTTTCTCTATATCTTTAAACATGTTCCTAATTTATCTATTTTGTCTAAATAATATGCTTGCATAATCTCCTTTGATATCTTGGATCAGTTTACTTTGCATGTATGAATTTATTTTATTATTATTAAATCCCCAATAATCTATAAGAAGTAAGAAATCCTTGAGCTGTGAATAGTGCATTTGTGTGGTTTACAGCACAATAAATTTCACATTAAAAAATATCAATGTAAAAAGCTTATGTACTATCACCACCTAGTCCAGTAAAGAGAGCTCATTACCAACATTTCTCTAATTTTTCAGAGGCAAAAAATAAAAAAAATACAACTGATTTTCCCTTTATTATTCTTTTTCTTGCTCTCTCTCATCACTGAACACATTTTTACTTGGCTCCAAGGGACACAAATTCATTTTAAATAAATTTATATGCTACAAGTAGGCTTAGGACATGATTTTTAGTTAAAAAAATGAAGTCACAATATAGTTCTGATTTGTCTTTCTGGATATAGACAATAAGCTCATATCTTATTAGTTCATGTGTGCTTTTGTCACATTCAAGAAACAGAAAATTTTCAATTATTTCATCAGTGCATATTTCTGCTTAGTGGAATAATATAATTATCATAATTTTCCCCCCGTTTTTATTACCTTTCTGCTGATGTTCTATTATTAACAATAGAATGGCAATGTTGGAAAAAAAAAGTGCATTTCATCTGATCCTTCTGAGTGTTTTTGATGTCATACTTTTGGATTGAATAAAGAATATTCTTAACATTTCTTACATTCCAAAGAAAAGAAAAAGAAACTCATAGCAAAGTATTTAAAGAGTTATAACTTTTCAA